>NC_056743.1:1003962964-1004042964 GCF_019279795.1 Protopterus annectens | reverse complement strand
TGGGAGGTCTTAAATTTTTGGCCCCTCTGAGACACTGCTTTAGCAGAGGATGAGAGAAGAGGGGAGGTTCTGTGTTGTAATGAGCTGAAATGGCAGAGGCATGAATTTTTATGGAAGAAAAAGATGGGCCCTTGTGAAGCATCTCAGTTTAGTATCGCAGAATCTGAGGAATACTGGGTATTGCTGTGCTTATTCCTTGTGACTGGCTCCAGGCAAAGAATCTTTTCCATTTGTCAGCATAAAGATTTTCTAGTACGAGGCATTCTAGCCTCCAAAATGACATCCATCATAGGTTTGTTGAGGGATGCCTAGGGTGAAATTAGTTGATTAGCCATGCTGCTAGATTCAAAGTTTGGAGCTGAGTGTGCAGAATTTGGTGGTTCTGCTGAGACAGCAGGTAAGATGTCTGAGGCAGGTGCCATGGAGGAAGGTGCGACACATTGCGCAGGAGTGGGTACCAGTGTTGGCGAGGCCAGTATGGAGCAATCAGAATCATTTTTGGTTTGTCCTGTCTGACTTTTAGTAGAACTTTGGAGAGCAGAGGCAGAGGGGGAAAAGCACAGACTGATGTTTTTTTCCAGCTGAATGATAGAGCATCCACTTTTCAAGCTTCTTTGTGATGAAGTCTTGTGCAGAATTTGTCCAACTGATAGTTCTGGGGTGAAGCAAAAAGATCTATGTCTGAGCTCCCCCATTTGCGTGTAAACATGATGAAAACTTGTGGTTCCAGTTTCCATTCGTGTGGGTCCATAAGATTTCTGCTTAGTTCATCTGCCAGAGTATTTAGCTTTCCTGGCAGGAATTGAGCTTGTAGTTGTATTTGATAGGTCAAGGCCGTGTTCCACAATGCCATGGCTAGTCTGCAAAGGGGGTAGGAATGAGTAGCCCCCTGCTTGTTTATGTACCACATGACTGCGGTGTTGTCTGTCTTTATCATTAGTTGTCCTGGATGAAGGTAATCCTTGAAGGCTGTTAGTGCATTCTGTACAGATAGCATCTCTTTCTGGTTTATACGTAGGTGCATTTGATTTGGGCTCCATTTGCGCTGAATGCACTTTCCTGCCACATAAGCCCCCCAAGCATAGTCTGATGCATCTGTAGTTAGGGTTTGGGTGGCAGGGGTTGGAGTGAATGTCAGTCCCTTGGTTTGGTGGCAGGCCTCTGCCCAACATAGGAACTCTAGCTGCAGGCAAGGTACAATAGGAATCATTGTTTCCAGACTGTGACAATGTTGACTCCATAAACTTTTTAAGTACCACTGACGTTTCCTCATATGCAGTCTTGCATATGGAATTAGAAGAATGCAGGAGGCCATGTACCCCAAGGCTTGCAGAATTTGTCTTGCAGATAGCAGGGTTTTTGTGGCCACCTGTGTGAAGTAAGTCACCAATTGAATTTGCTTTTCTGGCGTAAGGTAAGTCATCCGGGCAGTTGAATTCAAGCTTGTACCAAGGAATGTAATTTTTTGAGAGGGTACCAGTTGTGATTGCTTTTCGTTTATGTGTACCCTAGACAAGTTAGAACCCTTTTTTACAAACGCCAGATGCTTTAGAAGAATGTCTTTGTTTTCTGCCTGAATTAGACAATCGTCCAGGTATAGATATATTTGAATATTTATTTGCCTGCAAAATGCAATTACTGGAGCCAGGCACTTTGTGAAGACCCTGGGTGCAGTAGATAAGCCAAAGGGCAGTGCAGATAACTGGTAATGTAAGTAGCCTGCTTTGAAGCGGAGATATCTTCTGCAAGATTCCCTGATTGGGATATGCAGGTAAGCTTCTTTTAAGTCTAGAGTTACCAACCAGGCATCTTTGCCTAGCATAGGTAGTAACTGTTGAAGAGTCAGCATCTTGAATTTTGAAATGTCCAGAAATGTGTTTAGAGTAGTTAACTCCAGAATTGGACACCATGACTTGTATTTTCTGGGTACCAGGAAATGTCTTCAATAAAAACCTTGCCCCTCTTCTGATAGTGGTTGAATAGCCCCCATGTTCATGAGGGACAGAACTTGTTTCTGGGCCTCTGCCCACAGATTTGGAGGCAGGTCTGGCCATCCATTTGGGATTGGCAACGTGTGGAAATGAAGTCTGTATCCCTGGGATACTATATTTAAAACCCATTTGTCCTGGGTAATACGTTGCCAGTTTCGTGCATGAAGTGCCAGCTTTCCCCCCAAAGGGGCGGCTAAAAGGTAAGTGCTTGATGACTGTAGAGGGAAGTCGCTGAGACTGTTTACCATAGGGAGGTGCCTTGTTATTTCCAGATTTGGAGGTGGAGGCACCCCATTGTTTTGTTCTAAAAGTTCCTTGTGACTGAAACCTGGAGCCTTTGGAATGTCTTGATTTGACTGTAGCGGCTCTCGAGGGGACTGGAAAGGACGAGTTCTTAGTAGGCCAGTGCCTACTAAATCTTGGAGGTTGCACTTGTAAGAAATCTTTCACAGTTTGCATAGATTTAGCTTTATCTTCCATCTTTTTTAACACTTCTTCAGTCTTATTACCAAAGAGACGGTCCTGTTGTAAAAGAGCATCCAACAATTTTGCTTTAACATGGTCAGGCAGAGTTTGCTCTTTGAGCCAAGAATGCCTTCTTAGCACAGATCCAGTTACAGCAGCCCTGCAAGAGGCCTCCAAAGAATCAAAACCACATTGTAAAGTATGTTTTCCAGCTTGTTCAGGCGAATGTAATAAATCCTGCAACTCTATTTTCCACACAATTAGAGATTAACAATTTTCTGTTTTAGTCCCATGATATGCTTTTGATATTTAAGCATATGAAATTGACAGTTTAAAGCCCTGATTGTCAAGGTTGCAGACGTGTAAACCTTCTTACCCCATCTATCCAGCTCCATGGAATCTCTATCAGAAGGGGTAGGATTTTTAGCAGTAGAAGCCTTAATGCCCTTGGGACTCTGAGAAATGGTTTCAGGATCAGCACTAGGATTTTTGAAATGGAATTTGTGGGAGTCAGAAACCCTGTAGTATCTGTCTGGCTTACTAGGAGCCGGAGGCAGAGGAATCAGGAGTCATACTAGATTCTGAAAAAACATTAACAATGTCTAGAACAGGAGGTATAGCCAAAGGCCTATGCTGAGGAAGAAGAAGAAAATCCCTAAGCCTCTTTTTAGATTCAGAGAAATCCTGACTTTCCCAGTGGAAATGTTCCCTTAAGGTATGCAAAGTTTCTCCAAAAGAGAAATCCTCAGGGGGAGAGGCAGAAGGAATGGAATCTTGTCCATCAGAGTCCTCATAAGTAGGAATAGATAAATACTGTTCAGAAGAAGAATCAGAAGAAATAGAATCCTGATCAGAAGATTCATAATCAATGTCTTGTCTAGGCCTCTTAGCAGGAGGGGGTTGGCTACCCCTGATCAAAATAATTAAAACTTCAGCCATTTTGATAATTTGTTTTTTAGGCATAGGGCCCTGCACATGTGTCCCAAGCGTCGTTTTTTTTTAGACATATAAGTAGACTTTGGCCTTAGTTTTGAAGATGGTGTCAGTTTAATATACAAATCTTTAGGCCTGAAAACACCCTCAGAAGTCAGTGCCTGCACAGCGGCTCCGGACCCATCTAAGGTAGAGACATCTGCTTGTTCAATACTTAAAGCATCTCGCAGCATACTGGACTCAGAATGGGTCTCAGTAGAGGCCTGAGAATCAAAAGTAGCGGGTATCAGGGGCTGTGTAAGCGCCTCACTGAGTACCGGCGAGCTAGCGACTGGCTTAGGAGAAGCTTTGTCGTCAGTTTTGACCTCAACGGCCTGTCTCTGTCTTTTTCTTTGCATTTTTTAGGTATTCCGGTAGTCGGATTGTTAAGTGACGTCATTTCTGGATAGTTAAATAGTGAGCCAAAATATTTAGAAGCAAAAATGTATCGACGTTTAATAGTGCATTGATTAAATCTAGCACAAAACCGACAACAAGGTATGTTATGATCAGAGCCTAGGCAAGGAATACAGTGCAAATGAAAATCCTTTTGAGGTATTTGCTTCCCACAAGTAATGCAATTAACTTTTACTGACATCGGTAAGGAGAAAGAAAAAGTTTCCTCAACGGGGTACTTAGCTTTTAGTTGAAGACGTCGGTTCTGAAACTCGAAAACGAATATTTCAGAGGTCGGCCGAACGGCACTTGCGAACTGCTTCTGCTTCTGGCACCGCGAGGCAAGAAAGACTGATGTAATGGCGTTGGCTGTGTGTTTTATACCCCTGACGTCATGGAAGAAGGGACAGCAACTGACGCAGGACCCAAGACTTTGTTAATCAGGCCGAATGAGAGCAACCTGCCAGCAGGTTACCCAAATGTACAATGTTTACAAATAATGTCAATATGGTTTGCTTTCATTTATATAAATGTGTGATTGCCTATGCCATAAGTGATAATTTAATAAAGATATTTCTTGTAACAAAAAAAAAAAATACAGGACCTTTGCAGTATATCTTAACAATGCTATCTCAGAGGCAGTGTGACCCATAGGGAGCTTCAAACGGCTCACAGCCAGAACCCCTGCTACTTTTGGTTTATGAACAGTATACTCATGTTTTCCCAAATATCAAATGCCCAATGCACACAGGTGACATTTGACAACAGGACATACATCACCAAATATATCAAATGAGTAGTTACTAGAGGATTTTGCCCAGATATGGAATTTAATAACCTAATATCCAAAAGTCTGTTGCCATACTATCAGGAATTCAGAAAACACCTGCACAAGCTCAGACTCTAAACCTACAAAATCCAGAAGGAATAGCCACCTTCAACTGAAATGCAAAGGTACATGGGGATTATGTTAAACAACAAGTTATTCTTTGGCAGACATGAAGAACAGGTTGACAAAATTCTAAAGCAGCTAAAAAACTGCTTACTACCGAAGCAGGAAAACATATATAGCTAAAAATGTCACATTCCACATCTCGAATGCAGTCGACCACTAACCTATCAAATTCTCAGTTATTACTAACCTTCAAACAGCAGAGAACACAACACATACATTTACTTGCTTATCGTACAAGAGGGACCGCCGCAGTCTGATAGCATTCAGGAAACCAAACTGTAACCAGTTGAGGCAAAAGCACCTTTAAAAATCTCAACACACTCAGCACCATGCAACAATTTTTTTTGACTAGGATAGAGAATTGATCTTTGTCTTCCACTTTCAGGTTCAGCCTACTGACATTAAACTTCTAGTCGAACTAAAAATGACACAGAAATCGCAGTATAATGTTATTGTCAGGCAGAACATACATGTTAAACAATTACACACACAATACTCATAGTATATCTAACATTCTCAGACAGAAAATACAATCAAAGGGTAACAAGAGTGTACTACATACAGAATTTGGACAGAGAAGGGTGATTTTTGGGTCGAGTTACATGGCTCCTCTGTTAAGGAAACATGACACACAGATAGCTACTACACTTTTGTATATATCACTGTATATAACACACTGATTTGTGTTAAGTAATAACTGAGTAAAAGTACAACTATAGTAGTTATTAAACTATATGAATTCTACTATCCTTGTACAGAAAGCAGTGATTACTGCAACATTTACATAAAAACACAGCTACAGTGGTTAAAACGCATAATTAAAATAAATGCAGCTTTAAGATACAAATTGGAAGGTAATCTGCTTGTAAACATTGTTTTGAAAAGTGGTCACTGCTTCTTTTTCCTAGGTTATGGCTGGAAACAGTCTTTGGACTAGTTCACTTACCCAGTTGGAGTTAAACAAAATAAAAACAAAAATACCACTTTAAGCAATATCCACCTGTTCATTCCAGCTGAAACGCCAATTGTTCCCTGGGCCATCACTCTCTTTATGCCTTTCAGAGCCACCATTTTTGCTTTTGCAATAGGATCAATTATGTCTTCTGTTGCAAATTTATCTAGATCTGCAGAGGAAAAATACTTTTAGTCATCTCAATTCAGAATGATAAATTCAAATGAGACAAGAGGCTATCCAGGAAATGTTCAGAGAAAAAATGCTAAAGTTTTATCACCACCATACCTCTTGTAAAAATGTATTAAATCAATTGTATTCATTATAAAAAAAAAAATAAAAGATGGTAGCCAGTTTGATGCCAAATGAGAATCGTACTCAGACAAAAAAAAAAAAAAAAAAAAAAAAACATGTTTATTTCATCATGGTTTGAGGTTTCCTACATTTTAACACTATTCTGGGACTATTTATAGGTTTTTAAATATTTTTATACGTAATTTCTGAGGCTGACCATATGGTGTCTGGTATCTTGAAGTAATTTTGATTGTTTAGTCTGCTCTAGGTATCTCAAAATGCAGTGCTCATCTGTAAAATGTTACTTCACACAGGCCTCTTTCTTCCTAAAGCTCCTGTCACTGCATTGATTTTACATGCATACACTGCTGTCTTTCAGTCAGTTAGTTTTAAGTAACATTTCATGCCGTTCAATGACTTCTTAAAACACAGCTACTTTCCCTAGTACTGACCAACTTTTATCTCAAACTGGTTTCTCGTAGTCTCACCCAAGTTCTTGTTTACCCATTTTCTAGCCCTGATGCATCAGTTTTGAATAGCATACCTTTCCAGTTTATTCATACCTGGTATCCTGCAAGATATATAATAATCCTGCAGAGTCATGGTATGGTACTACTCCAGGTTTTCCATCTCTAGCCCCCACATATATATATATATATATATATATATATATATATATATATATATATATATACACACACACACACACACACACACACACACACACACACACACATATATATATATATATATATATATATATATATATATATAGATTACTTTATCAAGATACTGCCAGCTATTCAGACGTAGGGAATAAATAAAAACTTGATCAAAATACAAGGTTAAGGGTGCTATAAACATTTTTATTGTCTGGATCTTTTTGGTCTATGCCTATCTTATATTTTGTACCTTTTCTTGCATGTCCTTCCAAGTCTCTAAGGGAGAATCTTGAGTTGGTCTTTGTTTGCCACATTCGTAAGTACTTAATTCTGTAGTGCCCCCATAAGCTAGGGTGCACTTACACTAGTTGAAAGGATGGGGGCATAATTCACCTAAATAACCTTTATTTTCTTTTCATTTATTTTATAACCTGACACTGTTTGGAACTGTCTTAATATTTCAGTTTTTTTACATCATTTTCTGGGTTTGCCAAGATTAGCACATCATTCACATACATTGTCAATTCATGTTGTTTTATTTTAGTTGTCCAGACCATTATTTTTTTTATTTTATTTTGATTGCCAGAGGTTCTTAATATATAGTGAATGATAAGGGAAGAGAGGGCGCCTTTGTTTTGTCCCCCTCTATTAGAAACTCCTCAGTTAATCTAACATTAACTGTAATTAACTTGTAACCTTGATAGAGCCCTTGAAACAAATAATTTTAGTCCTACTGGAAATCCCATTCTCCCCTTTATCTCCCATAATTACTTCCAGTGCACTTAGTCAAATACTTTTTTTCTGCTTCTAATTTCACCATCATTAAGGGTTTTCCAGATTATTCCGACTCTTATATCAGGTTCACTAGCAGTATATTGTCAGAAGTCTGCTGACACTTAATAAAACCACACCGATCCATATCAATTATCCCTTGCAGGACCTTTGCTAGTTTATCAGTTATTATTGCGGTGACAATTTTATAATCATGGTTTAAGACCACAGACGGCAAATATAAACCTTAGTTTGAGGCATCCTTTTCTTCTTTTACTACTACTACAGATATTACTGTTTCATGCCAAGAAGATGGTACCTTTCCTGTTCCCAACATCCTATTAAACAGGACCTTCCAAATTTGCAGTATTTCATTGTCTCCCTCTCTCCACACTTAAATTGTAAATCCATTGCTTTCCACTAACTAGCTTGCTTTCTCATTTGCTCCTGTATTTCTTTCCTCTGAAATAGACAAACTTTTCGTTTTTTTCCCAATTATTCTCTTAATATTTACCCTCCTCCATATTTTAGGTGAAATATTACTTGACTCCCTCCCCTTATATGGCAGTTAACCAAACTTCAAGCAGTTTAAAGATTACCAAAACACAACAAACATGTGAAGTCATCAAACTTTCAGTAACTTGCTCAATGAGCCTAAGA
Organism: Protopterus annectens; assembly: GCF_019279795.1. Lineage (NCBI taxonomy): Eukaryota > Metazoa > Chordata > Ceratodontiformes > Protopteridae > Protopterus > Protopterus annectens. Next base: position 1,004,034,846 of record NC_056743.1, on the reverse strand, counting down.
TGAATCATAATATACAGGAATTATGCTAAAGGTGGCTGTATAATCACCCAGCCTGACTTTCAGTGCTTCAGACCCCACTTAGGGACACCCTCTCCCGCACTGCAGACCTCAGTAGGATGCACAGTATACAGCTGAGATGCACCTCTGAAATCTTTCTTTTTGTCTATATTTATTTTTGTGACTAAGGTGGGTCACCATCAAGTACGCTTATCCAGGACACAAAGTAGGCTGAAAAGTCTTTCCCATCCTTAGTACAAAGTTGGAATCTAAGGAGAAAGGGATCCTCCAAGAAAGAGAACATTTTTATTCCAAAGCAATGCCAAAATCAAGTACACTGGGGAGTGAATGCAGAAAGCTTGTACTGCAGCAGTGATCTCAATCATCTACAGTTAAAGTGACTCTACTTGCAGGACTGTAACTAATTTCAGCATCACAATCACAACTAAAGTATGAATCACAATGTATGGAAGAGTACTAAAATAGTAATGGAAACAGACCATCACTTATGAATGGAACACACAGGATCTGCAGCACTGCAATGGCAAACTCTTGTTCAAGTTTTAATGGCATTAAAGGTGTAAATGGTCATTCATATCACTACTACAAATATTTTGTGTTGATACACTCCTGATTAAAGCTGCTTTTGAAGAAGCTGTCCTTGTTTGTTATGCCTTAATCTGACTTTGAAAGACCAATCATGGCAAAAGATAATACAGCATTTGGACAGTGTTTACTTAGAAACTTGTCTTCCATGCTTATCTAACGTAAAGGACACATCACACTGGTCAAGCTGCTTGAAATACTTTGTTCTGTCTAAATAAAACAGTGTAAAATTAAAAGTTATGTACTCACCACAACTAGACACATGTGTTGCCCATTTTCATTCTTACTCAATGAATGGTTAGAGATCCAATCCCCAGACCCAACTCGGACTCATACTTCAGACTCTGGATCCAACTCTCGAGCTTCTCCCTCTACCCAGAATGCCCTAGTCCAACCTGAACACCTCAGAATGAGTTTGTTGCCATAAAATTCTGCTAAACTGGATAAAGAAAGGGATATTTGTAAGGCCAGGGAAAAAAAACAGAACTATAAGTTCTAATAATTAGTCCAACAAGTTCCATCAGATGATTTTAGAAAGTGTGATGGATTGGGGGGGGGGGGGGTTGAAGAATGAAAATGGACAACACAGATGCCTAGTTATGGTGAGTACTTGGCTTTTAAATCTGATGTCGTCCTTTTCATTCTTCCTCAACAAATGGGAAGGAGTCTCCAGCTTGGTTAATCTTGGGTGGCCTTCATGGAAGGATGTTCTGGAGCCAAAAATGGCTCTGTTTCTGGTTATTAGATCCAATTTGTAATGAGTAACAAAGATATGCGCATTGGACCCATGTTGCTGCTGCGCAAATGTCATCAATAAGTTTTTGACCAAAAAGCAAATGATTGGCCATGGATCTAGTTGACTGGGCTTTAGGCGGCCTTGCTAGAGAAATGCCTTGTTCAGAACAGGCCCAAGAAATGCAATCAGTAATACATTTAGCCAATGTAACTTTAGAAACTGGATAACCCAGCCAATATGATGAGGAGGACACAAACAGCTGATCTGATTTTCTAATTTGTTTCATTCTGTGTAGATAAAATGTAATGGTCAAATCCAGGGGATTTTGCATGTATTTTCTTTGTTTGAGAAATTTGGAAAGAAAACCAGTAAATTAATGCACTGGTTAATGCTAGATTCGTAAAAAAGAAGGATTTGTTCATAAGGTAACCCTGTCTTTATGGAAAATAATGTAGGGAGGCTGGAGTTCAGAAATTCTTTCTGCAGAAGTGACAGCTACTAGAAAGATGGTTTTTCATGACAAGAATTTTAAATAATTTTTTGTTCAAGGTTCAAAGGGTGTTTAAGTCAAATCTTGTAGCACCACAGTCAGATCCCACGGAGGTGAAGTATCCTTTATTGGTGGTCTAAGGAGAAAGGTATCTTTCAGAACCTGAGAATAATTTTTACCTCCCACATGAAAATTTGAGATGGCTGCCAATTGCAGTTTAATTGTACAAAAACAAGCTTCTTCTTTTAAAAAGAACAGCCAGAAATTTCAGCAGCAGAAACCTGGGCAGAAAAGGGGTCAACATTATTTTCCAATACCCAAAGGGAAAATCTCTTCCATTTGCTCTTGTAAACTTTCTTGGTGGAGTCTTTTTGTGAAGATAATAAAATGGTACATATACTGGGTGAAGAAAGCCTGGGCTGTCTGACAATTAATGGAACAGGAGAAACCATGTGGTTAGTTTGAGGGCTGGAATACTGGGAGGACTCATCCCCTGAGGGGTACGAGAGGAGATCTGGAGTTGGGTCCAGTAGCCAGAGAAGATAACGAAGATGAGACCAAATGAAAGGGAACCACGCCTGTAAAGGCCAGTAAGTCACAATGAGGATAACTGAGCTTTTCAACCAGAATGCTTTCTATAGGAATTTGGGAACCAAAGGAAGTGAAGGATAAGTGTGAATGACACCAAATAGCCTAATGTGGACTACAGCATCTTTCAGTGACTCCCTCTTGAGGGGAGGGGATCAGAGCAAAGTACCTACTGCACTTGTGGGGAATGCAGAAAGGTCGCAGCAAAGATGGCCCCAATGATGGAAATTTTCCACTGCCACTAACTGCTTGAGAGGCCACTTGTGAGGCATCAGAATGCACCTGCTTAATTTGTCCACTACTACGTTGGTTTTCCCTGGAATGTGCATTGCAACTAGAAAGCGGTTGGTGGAGACTGCCCATTGCCACAGTCACACAGCTTCTTGGTAGACAGAGTAAGACTATGTTCCCCCTTGTTTGCTGATGTACCAGACTACAAACATCAGTCTGAAATGCAATAGTCCCTAGAGGAAAAGCATCTTAGAATGCCTGCGGCACTAATAGGACTGTTCTCATCTACAGGATCCTGGTATGCCAATTGGTCTCTTGGGGGGACTATGTGCCTTGAACCGCCCTTCCCAAGTAATGCCACCCCCCCCCCACACCGATATGCCAAATGGTCTCTTGGGGGGACTATGTGCCTTGAACTGCCCTTCACAAGTAATGCCACCCCCCCAATTAGGAGGTGTCTGTAGTCACTGTAGCCAATGGGGGTGGCAGAACAAATGTCATCCGACTGGATCCACCAATGGATGTGGTGTTTGAAAATTGGTGTAAGCTAGACTAAAAAGGATAGGGGTTGTCGAAGAACAGACCATTGACCAGCTAGAGTCCATTGAAGAACAGAACTGTGCTAAAAGTAGTAGTACTACTGCTGCTGACAGACCTCAGCGCTGGAAGAATGGATCTGGCTGAAGGAGATGGATGGGAAAGAATCTGATGATCCTGAGATTAGAGTGTGTTTATGCAATGAACTGAATGAACTGGTAAGGATGCAATTTGTGTTTTTGTGTTCAGATGTGAGCCAATAAACTCCAGGCTCTGTACTAGTGTTAGATTTGATTTGGCATAATTGATGGTTACTCCCAGTGAGTGACAAATATAGAGCAAATAGTCCCTGGATTGTTGAAGGAGATGCATGGAGGGGGTGGGTGACGAGCCAGTTGTCTAAATACGGAAACATCCAGAATCCTTTGAGTCTCAACTGAGCTGTCAGCACTGCCATACATTTGAAAATCCTGGGGGCTGTGGTGAGTCCAAAGGGCAACGTGCTGAAGTGGCAATGACTGACCCAGAGCTGAAAGTGTAAATATCTTTGGGAGTGCTTGTTTATTTTGATGTAATAGTACACATCCTGAAGAGCTACAGTACATATCCATCCTAAAGAGCTACAGTACATATCCAATCTGCCTTGTAAAAAAATGGCAGGCTAGGCTTGACTGTGACCATTCATAACTTTGACTTTCACAGAGGGATTCAATTTTGCACAGATCCAAAATTGGTCTCAGATCCTACGTCTTTTTGGGCACTAAAGAAACATGAGTAAGTTCCAAATCCTATTTGGTATGGTGGGTCCTCTTGGATGACTGTCTAGCACCTTTTGAATTTCTTGTGCTGCTGTCTTCTTCTGACTCTGTGAAATGATGGGAAACTTCTTTCTTTTGTAGACTGGGGGGTTGGAAAAATGTATGGAGTAGCCTCTGGATATTACTTTTAGCAGCCAGGAATCTCTTGTTATAGTAGCCCAGGTATCTGGGTGCAAGGACAATCATCCCCTCAAACACCTCCAGAGGTGGGCTGTCAGGCAGCACTTCAGGAGTGCTGGAAGGATCTGTCCAGAAAGGAATCACGAAAACCCTGACTTTGAGAGCCTCCTCTGCTTTTGGGATGACTTCTACCATTAGAACTGCCTCTTCTGCCTCTGGAGTTGTCCCCATGCAGAGCTTGGAAGGGTCCCTAAGATTTGCAGAACCACATTTTCTTACCGTACCTCTAATTTTTAGAGAAGGATGTTTGAGGTGTAGAAAACTTCATTCTCATGACAGATAGGGTCTTTCATTCTTGTTTGCTGCAGGTAAGCATCTCTTTCACAGATGGACCAGACAGAGATGTTCCATCAAAGGGAGCACTGATGAAAGACATCTTGAAAGGCACCACAAAGTCACACAGCTGTATCTGGGCATGTCTACTTATGGCAATGTATGAACCAGCAGCCTGTTGGATGCCTTCAACTGTATGAGAGATCAATCTCATGGACGCATTGGAAAATGACAAAAGAGTGGCTAACTGAGAAGATGATCTTTTGAAATCCTCTGCAAACGTGGACTCAGAGAATTTGATAATTCTTTGGTCAAAACTCTATTTAGTCTTGTGAAATGTGCCAGGTAGTTAAGAGACTCACCTTCTGAATATGTCCAGTGCTCTAGACTCTGGCGGGTGGACAGATGAGGTCTTGTTCTGCTACCTCTTTTTGTGGCTGCCTCCACTACCTTAACATCTACTGAGACTCCTTTGCTCCAGTGGTGTCTATCCTTAGGGGAAGTCAGGAATTTGACAGGTTGTTTTGGTATAGGCTCAACAGTATCTGGCTCCTTCCATGCCTGGTGGTAAACTAACTCAATGAGCTCATCTGCTGGGGGTGGGGTACGCAAAGACATAGATGGGCCAGAGCCAAAAGCTTCCAAAAATACTGATTATTCTGGCGAGGGATTACCAGAAGACCAACCACCTTTCTGCCTGAGGACTTCTAACATGTCTCCAAAGAAGACATTATCCGGTAGTGATCTCGAGGACCCTTCACTCCTTCCTCAAAATCAGTATCTTCAGTAAGAAATTCCAATGGGGAATCTATGTGCCTCCTCTTGCACTTTCTCTTCCAGTGTATCGCGTCTGGGGGATGTTCAGGGGAGATATCAGAAGACAGGAGGAGTTCTTCTATGGAAACTGACTGGAAGCCAGCTGAAACTGGCTGTCCTTGTAAAATAGGCCTAATGGACTCAGAACTGACGAGGGAATTGGGAGCGGATCCAAGGGATGAGAGACTGAATCTTTCGGAGGATAAAAGGTCTTTTCCATGACTTCGAAAGCAGTCATAAGCAGAGAAGCCATGGCCACCCGCACTTTAGCCAAGACTTGCAGTATGGGTAGATCACGACACCTACCAGAGCCATCCCTAGAAGAGGGGACCGGACTCTAACTGCTCAGTGCCGAGGCTCCAAGGGACAAGGATGGATCTGATAACATCAGAACAGATTACAGCTCCATGAATCCTACGCCAACGCTTTGGCTCAAGAACCCATTCTAATCTGAAGGTATAGGTACAAAACTGGTCAGAGATGCAATCTAAAACGGAATCTCTTCAGATGTGACTCTGGACCTCTCTCAGCTGTCAGATGCTGGGGCTCCAAAACCAAAGGATAGATCAGAGGAGGAGACAGCATTGTGTGAGCAGTGGCTGGAACACTCACTGATCCAACAGGGACAGAGCTGAAATGACCCTCATCTGGATCTGAGCTCTGAGAAATTTTTGCATTGTCCTATCCACATCTGCTTCTGAAAGACTTCTGGGGGACCTGGATAATGCGGTGGACTGGGGGTCTGGAATGTATTTTGGGGGCTTGCACGAAGGGAGAGTGCACAAGAGAGATCGGATCCAGAATGAATCCTGGAGGAATGTGTTCTTTGCGTGAAGTACTAGGTTTTGGATCTGAAGGCTTGGGACCACAGACCGGAGCTGTGGGACTGGATGAAATTATAACTGGATCTGAAACTTTATGATTTGACGATTTTGGATCCATTGAATGAACATTCGGGTCAGTGGACGTCAGATCCAATGATTTTGAAATTTTTGTCAGCAGTTCCACAAGCACTTTTTATGCTCTATAGGAGCAGATTTAGAAAATTTGTTGTTGGTGTGAGTCCAAAAAGAAGGTGTTGGTGAAGAAGGGAGGGGACATTTCAAAACAAGTGTGCTGCTTCTGTCAGCTAACACCTTGGAGTTGAACGCAACACAAATACAATTAGTATCCAGATGGGCAGCTCCCAGACAATATACGCACTCCTTGAGGGCATCTGAGTTAGGAATTTTATGTCCAAAAGTAGTGCATTTTTTGAATCCTGTCTGCTTATCAGCCATGGCAGAGGAATAGGTATCAACAGTCCTACAGTAAAAAAAAAAAAAAAAACAGGACCTACTATAAGGGGAAAAAAAATGAAAGAGAAAGAAAGCATCAAAAAAATACAATGCAATGGTAATAAAGAATTACCCTGATGAGAGATTATAAAAGAGAAATGCCAACTATGGTAATAAAAAGAAAATACCACATAAAATATTGAGTCTGACGCTGAAAAGAAACCTGAAAGCTAGGAGGAAAGTGTTAATTAGAAAGCAGAAACATTTTAAGTAAATAAAGATACATTTTTTTACAAAACAATTGCAATAAATGCTCAAAAGAAGGACCCTATGTCTGAGCAGGATGCCAGCAAATGACATCTGGGGTAATCCGGTTGGACTAGGGCATTATGTGTAGAGGGAGGAGTTCAAGAGTTGGAACTGAAGTCTAACATGTGCAGCCGAGTCGGATCCAAGGATCATATCTCTAACCATTCATTGAGGAAAAATGAAAAGCACATCATCAGTTCATACTTTTCTTCTCATCTGTATTACGGATTTGGAAGAAGCACTGTAAGAAAGATGGCGTGACTAAGTGCTGCTTCTAAAACCAACTTAGGCATGAACAAAGGACAAGCCTCAACTGCCATCCTGTCTTTATGGAACACCATGTAAAGTGTTCTGCATGCAATGAACTACAATTCAGATATCTTCCCAAATTAAGTAACAATTAAAGACAATCTTTTCCAAAAAGAGACATTCCATAGGGGGCTGGAACCTGCAGGTTCAATTTTCCAAAACAAAACTGAAGCCCAACAGAGGAGGCACTGGATTTCTTGGTGGCCTCAAACAAAGCAGCCTTTTCAAAATTTACTTGATGGCTCCAACCAATGGCGGTTCGAAGGACAAGCATGCTGAACTGACTTGAAGGGGCACATTACTTGAAGTCTCTGTCAAAAACGGGAGAGATAAAGGAGGGATTACTGAACTAAGCCCACCCTAGGATGGGTGCGCCACTGCTGCTGCACCAAAATGAAAATGTGGTCACTTTGGCTGTGTAGGACTTTGTCCCCCCCCCCCTTTTTTTCTAAACACCTTTATTAAATTATCACTTAAGACATAGGCAAACAAATTAACAGAAAAGAAAAAAAATATTTAACATTTTCCATTTAAATACAATATACATCACATATATTTTCTTTACTACTATTATAAGTTCATAGGATGATACTAGGCTATTTCCCATGTTCCCTCAAAGTCAGCACCTGTTACCCCTGTCCAGCAGGGACACAGGTGGGATCGCAGGGGTGTACTTTGTTTCCCAGCCAGTCGTCCAGGTTCCTCTTAAAGAGGGCTAGAGAGGTACTCTGCTTGACATGGACAGGGAGTCTATTGCAGAAATGGGGAAGTCTTTGGGACACAAATCTATCCTGGCAACAAGTTCTATTACTGTCACAGACCAGGTTAAGGCCTTGTGTGCAGATTGCTCAAGTAGAGTTTGTCTTACAGATGTACAGCAACTCCATCAAGGCTGGGTCTGAGATGGCCTTGTATGCCAGAGAGAAGTCACCTCTGAGCAGTCTGTATGACACAGAGTAGAGGGACAGGGCTTTTAGCCTATCTGTATAAAATAGGTGTTTGAGACCCTGGATATTCCTGGTCAGGAACTTCTGTGGTCTCTCCAACTGCTGCATGTGCTTCACAAAGTAGATGCCGAAGGGGCACTGTACTCAACAATGGGTCTGATAAGGGAGGAGTGTACAGGGATGTTATGACCTCCTTGTTCCTGGATGAAATACCCTTATTTATGAGGCGGGCCATGTAGAAAGCCTTCCGTACAAATGAGGCAATGTGGTCAAAAGTGAGGCTGCCATCAACCTGGGTGCCCAAGTCCCACATGACTAGTTGCATCCTTAGTACGTTGTATTAATTAGTGGGGATGTCATTTTCTGTCTTCTCCTCGTTCATGGCTTTGGTGACTGTTTCAAAGAAGTCGACCAAGTTTAACAGGCATGATCTCCCTTTGATAAAACCAAACTGTGTGAGGTCAAGCGTTTGGAGATTGCTAATGCCCTTGTTTATAAGGTCCATGATAATGCGCCCCATGGCCTTGCAGATCATGCTAGTTAGGCTGATGGGCTTATAGTTGCCTGGGTCAGTGGACGTTCCACCTTTGTGCAGAGGGATGAGTGGCTATCCTCCACTCAGCTGGGACAAAGCCGGTGCTCAGGCTTTGGTTGAATGGGGTGTCTAATAGAGCTGGCAGCTCATGCCTGAGTTAATGTAGGATACAGACAGGGGCGTTAACGGGTCCCATGAAGACTGCATTTTTTGCCTTTGAGAGGGCATTAAGGACCTGCTCGCTGGTGATGAGGGGGGGCAGGTGCTAGGGATGTCCTGGTTTACTGATGGGGGACAGGGGGTGAAGTTTTCAATGAACCTGTCTGTCAGCAGGTTGACTATATATATATATATATATATATATATATATATATATATCTATATATATATATACGGCATTTGTGCATGTGGTGTTATTGACCCTCTAGTTCAGAGCAGATTTGTGTGTTACCTTTGAGACTGTGAACGTATGTGAAGAAGGCCTTGTGATTGTCCTTAGTGGAAGTCGCCAATTTGGACTCGAAGTTAGCCTAACAGGATTTCACCAGTGACCTTATTTGATCGTTCAGACAAAGGATAAATTGCTTCCAACTTGGCACCTGCTCCTTCTTGGTCCTGGACAGCAATTTTTTTCCTTTTATTATACAATTTGTTTATTGCTGCTGTCCACCAGACAGGTTTACTCTTCCTTGAGGAAGATGATTTGATCCTGTCAGGTATTGCTGAGTCCATAAATCTATGTAGGTTCTCATATAACTTTTTGGTGTAGGCTTGGATATTAGTGCTAGTTTCAAATGAAGGGATGGTGGTTGTGAAGCTGCTTATACCTGCTCTGAGGAGATTAAAGTCAGCTTTGGAAAAGTTTTTTCGTTTCACCCTACCTGGGGTGGGGGTCAGGGGAGATGGCAACTTCAAGAGTAATAGCTTTATGGTTGGATCTTACCAAGGAGGATGACAATGTAGGAGTGGTACAGTGGCTACTCATGTTGGTTAGGGCCAGGTCCAGACTATTTTTACCTCTTGCAAGGGTGTTGAGTTGACGAGCTGATCCAATGCACTGGTGAAATCTAGGAATCTCTGGGCGTTCATGTTTGGGCTAAAATAGGTCTTCCACTCTATCATTGGGTAGTTAAAGGCGGGCATCCTGAGTCATGGATGGGGGTCTGTATCTAGCTATGATTTGAATAGGTATTTTGTCAACAGTTAACTGCACTTGGAAGGTCTCCTGTGCATCATACCATCTGACCAACCATCAGTCCAACATTACAAAAAATGTACATCACAAAGTTTCTTTACTACTATCATCAATACAACAGAAACATGCCGAATTTCTGCCTTCCCTTAAATTTCACTCAAAGTATTTGGCCTCTTAACCTTCTTCGTGAACCTCAAGAGAGGAGGACTCCAACTGCAGGATTAATATTCTATCGCCCAGGCTGTTTGCCTTTGGGTGTACCTGGCCCCCTTGCAACTATGACAGAAGGTTGCATGACATGGTGAAGACCCTTGGACCACATCTACTTAACTTTTAAAGAGATAACAAGTGCTGTCTTGGCCACAGAAGTGTTACTAAGATCAATCAGGCCTTGTCCTGCATAGCTTTTCATCAGTGTCTTGGTAATCAGGGTAAGAGAGAAAGAACATGCAGATCATCTTTGCCTCAGGGGATAGAAAATACGGGTCTATGTCATAACAATGAAAAATTAAAATCTTGAGCGCAGGAAACACCGAAAATCCATAATACTGAAATCTTTATTGTGGGGGGCTGCCCCCCACTAATTATATAAACCAACTCCGATTGCACTACAGTGAGGAAACAGCAAATTTCCTGATCTTCACTGTTTTGCGATCTCACAAAAGACACATCAATATACTGTATTTTCGATGTTTCCAGCACTCGAGATTTTAATTTTTCATTCATCTGACAGGGACCCGAAAATACACCCACTGCTAGGGCCCATCTTCCCTGTATATCTGGGACAGAAGTCTGGCATATGGCAGTTACATGGAGAAGTAAACAAGTCCATCTCTTGGATTGTCAGATGTAAGGCAAGTCTGTTGAAGCAACATGGATTCAGCTTTTATTTGTGAGGACTTCGTGAAGAGCTGCTCTGGTGATTTGCTAAGACATTATCTGCAGATAAAATATAATAAGCATGGACATGAATGTTCTATGTTGAAACCACAGCGCAAGCCATCTAGACTAGTTTGCAGTGGGGGATAAAAATGCATGTCCCCATTTGCTGATATACCAAATCACCAAGAGATTACCTTTTACAAGGCTGAGGAATCCTGGTTATAAAACTTAACTGAACACTCAGGCACAAAAAAAAAATGAGCAGAATCACCTTTACCTAATTCTGGTCCCTGCCGTTTCATATGCCCCGGACATGCATGCTGTGTGTATACCCCAAGCTAGACTAGAGGTGCCTCAGATTAGCGTCTGATCTACCTTATGCTCCACAAACATCATACCTGGATTGGGTTTTACCTGTGCCAACAACCAACAGATTTTTTTTTGGGGGGGGGCACAGAAAGCATCCGACTGAGTATGCTGGAATTTTATTAATAGGGCAATGGAAGCATTTGTATTCCCTGATATAACAAGGTTAATTAGTGGAACTTATGAGGGATCAGAGACAAAAATCGAAGTGGGAGGGTTCCTATACTATAAGTTGTGTCTGAATAGAGAAACCAGGAGGGTTCCTATACTATAAGTTGTTTCTGAATAGAGAAACCAGGAAGGGGTGTCCTCTTTCCCTTTTGTTATTTACACTATATTTAGAACCACTGGCAAAGAAAATAAGAGACTCAAAAGTTCAAGGCTATAACTGGCAGGGTATTCAAGAAAAGTTGGCTTTATTTGCAGATATTACTTTGTACCTGACTGACATCTCAGTGTTGTGGAAAGTACAGTTGTGTACCTACTATAAATGTAGATGCTCGAGTGTATTCACTGTTGCAGTCACTACACTTGAGTTATCCTGCTGGCAGGCTACCCGCAGTCAGCCTGAATTCCAAATTCCTGGTCCGGCGTCAGTTGCTGTCACCTCTTCCCAGATGTCAGTGCGCCAGGGATATAAAAGATGCAGCCGATGCCATTTTCTTCAGTTTTTCTTGCCCCAGATGTCAGGTGCCCCCCAAAAGGGTAGGCTAAAACAACATTGCTTATAAAAGCATGAACTAAAATAAACAATACCTTCATCTACAAGCAAATACACCACATAGGTTGTATAGGATAGAGACATTTATGGTAGGTACACAACTGTACTATGTTCATCGTGTTTCACTGTTGCAAGTCATTACACATGGGTTGAATCCCAAAGCTGAGGTTGGGCAGCTGGGTCTAAACAGAATTAGGAGTGGGTATAAGGCCCTGCAAAACTGCAGTGGCAAAGCCTGCTCTGGATTTAGAGTAAAGAGGCAAGTGGTAGTGCTTAGTAAAAGTGTGCACTGAAGTCCAAGTTGCAGCCTCCAAAATATCCTTGGTTGGTACTCCTCTGAGGAAGGCTGCTGAAGTGGCTGCTGCCCTGGTAAAATGTGGTCTAATGCCCTTAGGCACTGATTTGCCATGTTGTGAATAGCAGAAACAAATGCAGTGTCCTATCCACTTTGAAATAGTCTGCTTTGAGATGGCCTTTCCTTGTGATCCTGCAGCATATGCCACTAAAAGTTGCTTAGTCTTTCTGAAAGCTTTAGTTTTGTCCAAGTAGAAGCGTAGCTGTCTCTATGTCCAAAGAATGCAGAAGTCTCTCCCCTTTACTCTGCGGGTTTGGGTAAAAAGTAGGCAAATGAATGGTTTGGTTAAGAGCCACACTGGACACTACCTTAGGCATAAATGTTGGGTTTGTCCTTAGAGAAACCCTGTCCGGATGGAAGATAATAAAAGATTCCACAGCCATTAATGCCTGTAACTCTGAGACTCATCTTGCTGAAGTTATTGCTAGGAGCAGAGCTGTTTTCCATGATAAGAATTTTATCTCAGCTGTATTGGCTGGTTCAAAAGGAGGCAGTGTGAGTTTTTCCAAGACAAAATTGAGGTCCCATGCAGGTATTGGTGCTCTCCTTGGAGGTCTTACGTTTTGGCCCCTCTGAGGAACTGCCTAAGCAAAGGATGTGAAAAAATAGGTGGGTCTGTATTGTAATGAGCTGAAATGGCAGAGGCATGGATCTTAATTGATGAGAAGGATAGGCCTTTGTCCAGCATCTCAGTTAGATATTGTAAAATCTGAGGAATATTTGAAACACGCGTGTCAATTCCTTGTGTCTGGTTCCAAGCACAGAATCTCTTCCATTTTTCTGCATAAGATTTTCTGGTGCTGGGCCTCCTGGCCTACAAAATAGCATCCATAACCACTTTAGAGAGAGGTGTATTCTGAATGGTTACAGTATCCGCCATGCAGCTAGATTTAGAGTTCTGAGTTGGATGTGCAGGATCTGATTGTTTTGTTGGGTCAGTAAATGAGGAATTTGAGGCAATGTCCAGGCAGGGCCTTGGGGCAAGCTCCTTAGGATTGGGTACCAGTGTTGGCGTGGCCAATCCGGGGCAATCAGTATCATTTGGGGCTTCTCTTGTCTGACCTTTAGGAGCACCTTGGGGAGGAGAGTCAGTGGAGGAAAGGCATATACTGTAAGGTTGTTCCAGCTGAATGACAAGGCATCCACTTTCCATGCTTGTTTGTGATGTCCTTGTGCAGAATCTCTGAAGTTGGCAGTTGTGAGGGGAGGCAAAAAGATCTATGTCTGGGCATCCCCATTTCCTTGTTATCATGCTGAAGATTTGTGGATCTAGTTTCCACTCGTGAGGGTCCACGAGGTTTCTGCTTAGTTCGTCTGCCAGAGCATTTGTTTTTCCTGGCAGGAATTGTGCTTGCAGGTGTACTTGGTAGGTCAATGCTGTGTTCCACAAAATCATGGCTTGTCTGCAGAGGGAGTAGGAATGTGTGCCCCCCTGCTTGTTTATGTACCACATGTCTGTGGTGTTGTCCGTCTTTATCAGCAGCTGTCCTGGATGAAGTAGGTCTTTGAAGGCTGTCAGGGCATTTTGTACAGCTAGCATCTCTTTTTGATTGATGTGTAGATGACTTTGGCTTGGGAGCCATGTGCCCTGAATACATTTTTCTGCCATGTGGGCCCCCCGGGCATAATCTGATGCCTCTGTTGTTAGTGTTTGCCTGGCTGTGGGTAAACTGAATGACTGTCCCTTGTTGTGGTGACAGGCCTGTGCCCACCATCGAAACTCCTGTTGCAGGCAGGGAATGAGTGAAATTAATGATTACAGGCTGTGGCAATGTTGAGTCCAAAGACTTTTTAGGTACCATTGTAGTTTCCTCATATGCAGTCTTGCATATGGAATTAGCAGAATGCAGGAGGTCATGTAGCCCAGAGCCTGTAGAATGTTTCTTGCAGATAACGGGGTCTTTTTGTTGCCATGCTTTCGAAGTAAGAAGTCAGTTGCCTTTGTTTGTCTGCCGTGAGATAAGCCATCTGGGCAGCTGTATTTAAGCTTGCACCCAGGAATATTATCTCTTGAGAGGGTACTAGTTTTGATTTCTTTTCGTTTACTGTGTACCCTAGGCAAATTAGCAATCTTTTTACAAACGCCAGATGCTATAGTAGAATGTCTTTGGTCTCTGCTTGAATAAGGCAGTCGTCCAAGTAGGGATATATCTGAATTCCTCTTTGTCTGAAAAAAGCAATTACTGGTGCCAGGCATTTTGTGAAGACCCTGGGCGCAGTAGATAAGCCAAAGGGCAGTGCAGAGAACTGGCAGTGCATTGGTATCTTCTGCAAGATTGTCTGATTGGGACATGCAGGTATGCCTCTTTGAGGTCCAAAGTTACAAGCCAAGCCTTTTTGCCCAGCATGGGCAGAAGCTGCTGCACAGTCAACATTTTGAATTTCGGAACGTCCAGAAAAGTATTTAGAATAGACAGGTCCAGAATTGGTCTCCATGCTTTGTCCTTTCTAGGTACTAAGAAAAGTCTTGAGTAAAATCCTTGTCCCTGCTCTTCTTGTGGCACTGGCTGAATAGCCCTCATGTCCATGAGAGATGAGACTTGGTTTTGTGCCTCTGCCCATTGATTGTGTGGCAGGTCTGGCATACCTTTTGCCTTTGGAAGGATGTGAAAGTGGAACCTGTAGCCCTGAGAGACTATGTTTAAGACCCATTTGTCCTGGGTGATCGTGTGCCAATTTTGTGAAAAAAGTGCTAGCTTTCCCTCTAAGGGTGCTGACAAAAGATAAATGCTTGGCATTGGCAGAGGGAAGTCATTGGGACTGTTTTCTATATGGCTGTGATTTGTCTTTTCCGCTTTTGGAGGTAGAAGCACCCCCCCATTGTTTGGGCCTGTATGAGCTCTGGGGCTCTTGTCTGCCTCTAGGGCGTCTGTATCTGCCTCTTTGTGGCCTGTCTGACACGGGAAAGGACCAATTCTTAGAAGGCCAGTTCCTGCTAAATCTGGGTAGCTGTACCTGTAAGAAATCCTTAACTGTCTGCATAGATTTAGCTTTATCCTCCATTTTCTTAAACACCTCTTCTGCCTTAACACCAAACAAAGTATCATGCTGTAATGGAACATCCAATAATTTTGCTTTAACATGATCAGGCAGAGTCTGCTCCTTTAACCAAGCATGCCTTCTAATGACAGAACCTGTTACAGCGGCCCTGCAAGAGGCCTCCAGTGAATCATAACCACAGAATCATAACCACATTGCAAAGTATGTTTTCCCACCTGTTCAGCTGCATGCAATAAATCCTGCAATTCCTTGTTCTCAGAACATTCCGAATTTGTCAACATTTTCTGTTTTAACAGAGACATTGAGTATTGCTGATATTTAAGCATATGAAACTGACAATTTAAAGCCCTTACAGCCAAAGTAGCAGAAGTGTAAACTTTTTTCCCCCATATGTCCAGTGCCCTAGAATCTCTATCTGAGGGGACAGGGTTTTTTTGCAGTAGCAGCCTTGACCCCTCTGGGACCCTGAGAAATAGTTTCTGGGTCAGCAGCAAAGTTTTTATATAGAAATTTATGAAAATCTGGAACCCTGTAGTATCTGTCTGGATTAACAGGTGCAGGAGGTAAAGAGTCGGGAGACAGGCCGGACCCTGAAAATATATCATCTACAATGTCTAGAACAGGAGGAATAGCAAGAGGTCTGTGTTGAGGTAGTAAAAAAGTCTCTGAGCCTTTTCTTAGGATCTGAATAATCTTGGCTCTCCCAGTGGAAATGCTCCCTCATGGTATGCAGGGTTTCCCCAAAGGAGTAATCCTCAGGAGGAGAAGCTGAAGGAATAGATTCTTCAGCATCAGAATCCTCATAGGGAGGAATAGAGTATCCCTGTTCTGAAGAGGAGTCAGAGGAAATGGAAACCTGATCAGAGGAGTCATATTCAGTGTCTTGCCTAGGCCTCTTATCGGGGGGATGGAAACCCCTGATCAAAGTAATTAGGTCTTCGGCCATTCTGAGTATCTGTTTCTTAGGCATGAAAGTCTGTCCTGGAGAATGCTGTACTTGTTTCCTTGTCTTTAAAACTGTTTTAGTCTTTGATGCTGAAGTTGGCTTGATATAAAGCTGTGTAGGTCTGAAAACACCCTCAGAAGCCGATGCCTGCTCAGCAGCTCCGGACCCATCTGAGGGATTAGTTTCCAAGGCCCAATACCTTGTGTATCCAGAGGCCTAGCTGTCTCCACGAGGGAGTGAGAGGTGGCCTGTGGCTCTAAGGTAGCAGGTGTCAGGGGCTGCGAAAGCGCCTCACTGAGAACCGGCGACTGGGCTAGAAGAGGCTTCGTCGTCGGTTTTGGACCTCGGATGCCTGTCCTTTTCTTTTTCCTTGTGCTTTTTATGAACTCTGGTCATCGGCTGTTCCGACAGCATTATGTAGTTAAACCTTCGGCCAAAGTAATGAAAAGCAAAATCGTACCTACGCTTAATAGTGCATTGGTTAAATCTAGCACAAAACCGACAACTAGTAACATCGTGGTCAGGGCCTAGGCAAGGAATACAGTAAGAATGAAAATCCTTGAGGTATTTGCTTCCCACACGAAATACAATTGTTAACTTTTTCTGACATCGGTCTGGAGCAAGAAAAAAGTTTCCCCAATGGGGTACTTAGCTTTATAGAAGACTTCAGATCTGAAATTCAATTTCGAAAATCTCAGGAGTCGGCCGACTGGCACTTGCGAACTGCTTTTGCTTCGGGCACCGCGTGGCAATAAAGACTGAAGAAAATGGCGTTGGCTGCATCTCTTATACTCCTTGCGCACTGACGTCAGGGAAGAAGCAATAGCAACCGACGCCGGACCAGGACTTTGGAATTCAGGCCGACTGCGGGTAGCCTGCCAGCAGGATAACCCAAGTGTAATGACTGCAACAGTGAAAGATGATGAACATCATTCTGAGACAGTTCCAGATTTTTTCAGGATATAAAATCAACGAAGATAAAACAAAAGTTATGTCTGTAAACTATGCTCCATACATGAATTGAATTGGTTTAGTAATATCCATATTTATGAGGGAATGACAAATTAAGAATTTAGGAGTACGATTAAAAAGGATTGTGTTACTGCAGCTAAGGGCATGTGGGAAGAAATAAAAGATAATGCAAAAACTGAGAAAAGTACAGTGACCTACCCCTACCCTAGACTGAGAATCATAAGCAGGATATGTCCATCCTTAGTAGGCCAATTTCTACTAAACCCCGGTGGCTGCACCTGCAAAAAATCAACAGTTTTTTTAGAAGACTTAGCTTTGTCCTCCATTTTTCTTTAAACTGCTTTCCACAGGAACCAAATAACACATCAGACTGTAAAGGAGCATCCAAAATCCCTGGTCTCTTAACATGCTCTGCTAAATTCTGATCCCTCAAGGTATGCCTGCCCAGAAACAAGGCTTCAGTGGTGGCAGCCACCCTGGCCTGCACCCAATCAAAACCACATTACCAAAAAAGAACCACAATGCTGTTGTTGCACATGAACTAACAAAGCACACACTCTATACCTTCTGGAAGTTCTTGCCTATGGATATGGATAGCAAGATACAAGCAGTAAAAATGTTTTTAGCCCCATTAGTTTTATACACAGATCAGGCATACTTTTATCAACTAGAGAAGTTGTGGATAGTAATAAAGAGTTGGTGGATTTTATCTGTGAGGGGAAGAGGGCAAGAGTCAAGTGGGATAAGTTGGTCCTTCTAATAGAACAAGGTGGTTTACGATTACTTGATTGGAAAGGATATTTTAGAGCTACACAGTTAAGGCTCTTCTACGTAATGCAAGTAGAAAGTTATAATTCAAAGTGGTGATGATGCAGCAGGGGGGGGATAGTTTAAGAAACAAGGAAAGAGTGGGGTTTTGGATACAATTCTTTAAGTAGATAAAACAGTCATACAGACTACTATACTCAAAGTAGCAGAAAGTATACCAATAATAACAAGGGAATGGAGAAAGGAGATTCTGCCAGTAAGGATGGCTACTATTAAGGGTACAGAGAATAAGCAAGAAGGGGATGGAATTTACTTGAGGAAACTGGCAAAGGAATCAAGGTACTAGAAACAAATAATTAGAGAGGGAAAGGGAAGACAGGAGTACAGGCAAAGAGAAAGGGATAAGGGAATCCTAAATGAAAAACATTCACTGGTTGAGTTTTTTGTTTAGTTGAAGCAAGAACAGAAGCTGACATTAAGAGATATAATTAGTAGGGCTTATAAAACATTGCATGATAACTATAGGAATCAGAGGAGGCCAGAAGGAAGAGAAAGATTAGATAAACAGTTCACAAAGAAGTGGGAGGACATGTGTGTGGCTCCCTAACATGCAACAAAATCTAGATGATGTAGGATTTTTTACCTGGATGTGTTTGCACAGGCAGTTTTACACCCCACGCAGACTCCAAAAGAATTTTTTTTCAGGCAGATGGCACATCTTGGAGATGTAATAAGGAGGAAAGATGTACCTGGGAGCACATGTTGAGTATAATGAGTTGGTTGACTAAAAATTCCCCACAGAGTAGGGCAAGCAAATAAGTGTAACTAAGAAATTATTTTTTTAGCTGGGATACAGAACCTGAATTGCATAGACATAGTATGATCTTAAATTTAAGTCTGGTGGTTCCCAAAAAGCAACTATTAGAAAATCGAAATCAAAGTCTAAACCAATGATGCTTGAAGCAGTGAATATTGTTAAGAGATAAAAGAACAAAGTGGGGATCTTTAGAAAAGGGTACGAGTAAATTGCACATAAAAATGGAAACTGTGGGAACCATACATGCAGAAAAATGTTGTGGAGGAAGAATCAGCTTTAAGAGAAGGCAGAAACTGAACAATTTATGTAATGTTGGATTGATTACACTGCATAGAAAAATATCTGGTTTGTAAATGTGAACTTGTTAATTTGGTTTGCTTAATTTTATATAAACGCATGTTTACCCATGTCACAAGTGATAAATCAATAAAAGTGTTTAAAAAAAAAAAAAGCAGGTCCTGCTGGTGTTCGCTAAGGCCAAAAACACAGCTTCAATGGGCTCCAACAATATCCAAGGATGCCTCCTAAGTAACGTGAAACAACCTGTCAGGACCACTCACTTTTCAACTATATCCTGAAAACAGCCATTGCCCCATGAGAATGGAGGACTAAAACAGTTATCTCACTTCACAAAGGCAGATCAACCAAGCCCAGAAACTACAGACCAATTAGTCTGATTAGTCTAATATGAAAAGCCATGGAATGAATTATCATGGAAATAATTAAAGACAAACGATCTTCACACAATAGTCCCGACCCAGTTTGGCTTTGTCAAGTGAAGATCATGCCTACTAAACCTGGTGGATTCTTTGAGGTCACCAAGGCAAAGAATGGGGGGCAGTGAATACGGACTACCCTGGACTTGGTTAAAGCGTTCAATACAATATCCCTGACTGGGTATAGGTGACAAACTCACCAAACCCTACATAATTTGCTGCATTGCTGGCTGGCTCACAGACCGGGCCCAGGAAGTCAGGGTTAGTGAATCCACCTCCACTAAGAGACCAGTCACCAGCAAGGCTAATTACTCCATCAATAAGAGTTCAACCAGTAGTCAGGAATCTGGGAACATATGTAGACAACAATCTGGCCTCAGACCAACATATGGCCAAGGTAGTAAGAAAATCATTGTGTCACCCAACTTATAAATGCACAGCACCCAGGTCCAAGGAAGTCATACTGCCATTTTAATCAGCCCTTATCAGACCCATCATGGAGTATAATGCCACCCCCCCTTGGCATGTACCTTACCCGACATATGCAGTTTGAACAACCAGAAAGGTTCCTTATCAGGAGAATCCAGGGTATAAACACACTGTCCGATATGGATCGCCCTAAAACCTTATCTCTATACTCATTATCCTACAGGTTGCCGAGAGGAGATCAATGTCCGGCATACAAGGCATTCCTGGATCCAACTTTGGTGGACATTTTGCACATCTGCAAAATGAACATTATCAGAACCAGTAGCTCCAAGGATTTAAATTTTGCTTGTGACATAAGACGTGTTGGAAAGACAGATGCATCTCTCAGAGATCTCCATGCTCCAGAACAGGCTCCCCATCCATGTGAAGCAGAGTCCATCCCTAACCCTATTTACGTGCAACCCCGATCAATCGATGGGAAATCTGAACTTCACTCTGGGTCTGGTCCCCATGTCTCTGACAGACAGTAATAACCAACCTGATATACCGTCCTCCCCCAACATAAACTCTAGAAACTTCCTAACATACTCCCTTCTAATAAATGCCCATGACACACAGGGACACAAATGGGTCGGATTACACAGCCAGGTTTATAAAGACCCAGGTTGTCATTAGCCTAGTATATACCTATGAACCCAGGAGTTTCATTACTTATCTGTCTGGTGTTAGCCTGAACCACTGGGATTTGAAATAAAATTTGTCTTCTTCCCAGCTGGTTGAGGACAGGAGAGAAGGGACAGGGATAACATGGTCAGACAATACAGCTGTGTGAAGAAATAAACTTAACTGTAGATGTTAAAAGTCCATTCACTCTTCTCAGTACTGACTCTTCGGATTACTGCCAACACAAGCCCAATAGCTGGGCTGACTTGCAGAGCACCTCACACGTCCTCCTCCAAGCCTGGTGGACTCCTTTCCACACCAAAGTCAGGATTATCAGCAATATAAGGGGTGTCTGTCAGGCACCATCATCAGCTCTCTTTTGCCCTGGCAAGTGCAATTTTGTTCCCTGCAATCAAATTGTAACCTACCCCAGGTGGAAGATCCTAACCCAAAGAACGCTAAAAGCTAGCTACCCAGGCTGTTTATAAACCCTCAGGTGGACAGTGGCACGCTAGTGTAATATTTGCTCACTTGTCTGCTTTCAGAAGCAAAAAAGGTCTACTTGTAGACTATGTTCAGGAACAGATTTCTGTTCAACATCCATTGACTGGGATCCACTTGTGCTCTGCTTGGATGGTCTACCAATGCCTTCTCACAGAATGGAATGTACATTTCTCTTGACAGTCAGATCATACTCCTGAGCTACTTCTATGCTTACACTGCTAGCTTATATATTAGGTAAGAAAGTCTGCACACCCCTCCCTCCACTTGCTGGTGCAGTACATCATTATGGTTATATCAGTCTGGATTTGTAATATTTCCTATTACCACTGCCATCACTTCTGTAATGCTGACATTTCTTTCTGAATTTCCTGTCACAAGTCAATGAACTTTCAGCTCCTCCACAATGACCCTTCTAAGCCAAATCTTCAGAGTCTAATATAAAGGTTAAACTACCTGTTTTTATCTTGGAAGGACACTCTCCCATGTTTAAAGAAACTTGTTCTATCCACTGAAAGTTTTTCTTGATGGAGAAACTATAGAATGAGATACTGCACTGACTTGGGCATGATGCCATTACCTATTACCAAGGTACCACTGCAATTTCCTCATACGAAAATCTAGTCAGGGGAAACTTCAATATACAAGAAGTCACATAACCCAGGACTCTAAGGAACTCTCTTGGCAGTAATATGGCTCAGGCTGACAACCTTTCTGAAGTACTGTGACAAAGTTTTGTTTTTAGTTGACAGGACTTTTTCTCCACAATTCAGACTTGTTAGCATTAAAAAAAAAAACTTCTCAATCATATACAGTAAGAGTTAATCTACATTTTTTTTATTTACAATATATATATTTTATAATCTACACTAACTTAGCAGTTTGTATTGCATCCGTCTTGCTCATGTTACCTTTATCCATATATTCAGACAGCAAAATCTGCCATTATAAAAATGTTCTCTTCTTGCCTGTGAGCCAGTGTCTCAGTTCTCTTCCAACTTGCAGGCTGTTTTTTTTTTTTTCCCCTCTTTACACCGCCACCACATTTACTGCTCTTATTCAAGTGATGCTTGCACCCTTTTTCATGATGACAATAATCCCACTTCCATCCATAGTATGTCTTTAATTCTTAGTTCTGGTATTACTGTCTACTTCCTAATTAGTGTTTTTTCACTACTAGTAGCCATAAATTACTATACTGCTGATACTTTAACATATGAAACTGGCAGTTTAAGGCCCTAATGGCCAAAGTAGCAGAAGTGTATACCTTCTTATCCCATCTGTCCAGGGCCCTGGAATCTCTATCAGGGGGTAGGGTTTTTGGCAGTAGTAGCCTCAATGCCTTTTGGTCCCTGTGACATGGTCTCCGGGTCCACAGTAGGATACTTGAAGAGGAACTTGTGAGAGCCAGGTACTCTGTAATACCTGTCAGGTTTCCAGGGAGCTGGAGGTAAAGTGTCTGGGGCCAGGATGGATTCCAAGAAGGCATCATCTACAATGTCCAGGACTGGAGGGATAGCTAAAGGCCTGTGTTGAGTTGGGAGTAAGAATTCCCTAAGCCTCTTTTTGGAGTCAGAGTAATCCTGGCTTTTCCAGCTGAAATGCTCCCTAAGAGTATGCAAGGTTTCACAAAAAGAAAAATCTTCTGGAGGGGAAGCAGAGGGTATGGAGTCCTCTGCATCAGAATCCTCATAGGTAGGAAAGGGCAAATCCAGATAATCAGAAGAAACAGAAATTTTAGAATCCTGATCAGAAGAATCAGAAGAAAAATCAGTTCTAGGTCTCTTAGAGGGTGAAGGCTGGCTTCCCCTAATTAAAGTAACAAGGTTTTCGGCTGTTCTTATCATTTGTATTTTAGGCATATGGGCCTGACCATGCGGTTTGGACGTCTGTTTTCTAGGCGTGTGTCGAGTTTTAGGCACTGAAGAAGAAGATGGCATCGGTTTGAAATTCAAGTTAGTAGGCCTGAATACAACCTCCGAAGCCAGTGGCTGTGCAGCAGCTCTGGACCCATCCAAGGTAGAGACATCTGCAGGTTCCATAGTTGAAGAAGCATCTTGCAGCATACCGGACTCCGAATGGGTCTCAGTAGAGGCCTGCGAATCTGAAGTAGCGGGTATCAAGGACTTCGAAAGCGCCTCACTGACTACCGGCGAACTGGCGACTAGCTTAATGGAAGCATCGTCAGCAGCTTTGGACCCATGCGGTCTGTCTCTGGCTTTAACTTTACTTTTTTTGGAATGTCGATAGTTGGATGGCTTACCGAAGCCATTTCTAGATAATTAAACAGAGTACCAAAATAGTTTGATGCAAAAATGAACAGACGATGAATAGTTTGAGGATTGAATAAGGCACAAAACTGACAGCGAGGGACGTCGTGGTCTGGGCCTAAGCAAGGAATGCAGTACGAATGAAAATCTTTGAGGTATTTGCTTTCCACAGATAATACAATTAACTTTTACTGACATCGGTTTAGAGCAAGAAAAAGGATCCCCAATGGGGTACTTAGCTTTTTTGAACACTTCGGTTCTGAAACTAGAAAACGAAAATTTCAGAAGTCGGCCGACCGGCACTTGCGAACTGCTTCAGCTTCGGGCACCGCATGGCAAGCAAGACTGATGTAATGGCGTCAGCTGCATGCTTTATACTCCTGATGACCTGACGTCATGGAAGAAGAGACAGCATCCGACACAGGACCCAAGACTTTGATATACAGGCTGGCTGAGGGTTACCTGCAGGCAGATAACCCAAATGTAATGACTGCAACAGTGATACATGAAGAACATCAGGGAATACTTAACCTTGCTATACACTGACTTTTATAGATCATTTGATAGGCATGAAGCATCCTTTTTATTTTCCTGTTGAACCGATCAGACACATTTTGGGTCAGTCAATCACTCCAAAACTGTAAGTTAAGACAGGAAGAGCAAACTGATTTATAGCTTGGACTTTGTTCCCAGATGTTAACACTGTTTTCAGCATTAATTTTGGTCTTCTAAAATATTCCTAAGTTTTACTCACATTTGTTCATGTTTCATTGTTGATCCTTCAATTCCCAAATATTTTACATAATCCACAAAAAGAAGACAAGTCTTTATAATTTGTTGTTTTCTGAGGGCCAAATTGTAGCCATGATCTAATCTGTTATGTAAACAACTTAATGGGTCAAGGGCAAGACAAAATAGCAGTGGTGGCAGAGAGTCAACCTAGAATAGCCCTTTTAAATTTTTATCCCTGGAATAATAATTTGTCCTTTATCATGGAAAAATGCAAAGTGGTTTGCCACTGTTTCATGGATGCTGTAATGTAATCAATCAGTATAGGATGTATCTTATACAGTTTAAGCACTATTTTATCCGTGAATGTGGGATAATGTCAAATGCCTTTCCATAGCCTATCCATGCCATACTTAGATTCTTCTCCTTTTTACAGTTTTCCATTATAGCTATTTAACAACAAATGACTCTGTTTCATATAACTTTATCTTGTTACCCTTTTGTTCTATTCCCATAACTGAGTTTTTCTTAAGTGACTATAAACCTTGTCAGCATCAATTCCAGTGTATAGTTTATACATCGCTGGAAGGCAAGTTATTGGTCTGTAGTTATTAAGACAGCTTTGCAGGTTCGCTCTTATTCAGGAGCATTGTTTTTCCTGTTGTTAACCAGGTTGGTGTCTGTTCATGGGTGCACATACAAATAGTTCCTACTCATGGCCAAATCTTCATGTAAATATGTTTAAAAAAAAAAAAAAACTCCAGCCGAGTACTAAAAAAAAGAAATCTGTTTTTCTCACTCTTATCTTTGTTTCTTGACTTATTGTAATACCTCAAAATCACTAAGTGCTTTATTTGTAACTTTAGCCTGTTTTCCACAACATGACTACTAACAGGGCATGACGTATCAACGTGATCGTGTTCTTCCTCGATCCTTTCTCTTTCTCATAAATCATTTCAAGTCTGCTTTGAATGACTCATGCCAGACAAAAGGAAGTTACTGTGAATTTCCATGCCAGTAACATATAATGGGATTTGAGAGAGTCACTGTCAGCGTTGTCGCCTCACAGTTAGACGTTGCCCGTTCGATTCTCAGAGCGTCTTCTGTGTGGAGTCATGCGTGAATGGGCGTTCCTTCATTGAAGGTTGTGCATTAGGCCCGGCAAGCCAGTACGTAAAAATCTATTGCCAATCATTAGTGGACCGGAGTTCCGCTGTGGCGACCCATAACTGGGAAAAGCCGAAAGACACAAACAAACTGTCATCTTCTACACCTTCTGTAAAAGGTCTGCTTCTTTTCTGTCTCTCATCACCCTCACTTATGTTTGGCTCAGAGCTTGTTTTACACTATACTTAGAAATTATGCATCTACCACCAGTAAAGTAGCTAAACTGCAGGCAGGGTTTTCTTTTGAAGTGCAAGAGGAACTGGCAGTCCCCTCCCCTTTTACGGAGTCATACAAAGCATTATGGGAAAGAGAAAGGGTTGAGGAAGAACAAGATCACATTGATACATCAAGCCCCACTGGTAGCCATGTCGTATAAAACAGGTTAAATTTTCAAATAAAGCACTCGAGTGATTTTGAGGTCTGGAAACAGCGTGTAAACAAATCCCAGATTTTTTTAGTTCTAGGGTGGAGTTTTTCTTTAATACTTTTAGCCAGAAGTTAGGTACTGCATCTGGGCCTGGGGTTGTCCAGTTAGCTTTCCTTAACTTTGTTTCAATTTCTCTGGCTGCTACTTCATCCCATTTAATTTCCTGTGCAGTTGAACTTCTTATCCTTTCTTTTACTACTACTATCCATTTAGCATCTTTATGTTCCAAAGGCTCTTCATACGTACTTCTCCAAAATGTATCTTTTTTTTTTGGTGGTGTTTCAACTCCTTTTACCTTGTTTCCCAATTCTCTATAAAACGTTTTTGGGTCAACAGACTGCTTATTTTGTACTTTTCCTGTATATTTATCTGCATATCTTCAAAGTTTTCTGCCTGTGCTGATATTTTTAGTTTATTTGCTATAGTGCACAATAGATCCTGATCTGTTCTGATACTGTGTGTTTCTTTTATTATGTCGATCGTTGAGTATTTCTGTTGATCTGCTCCCTCTTCTATACTCTTAACAATGACATCTCTTGTCTTAATTGCTTTATAGTTTTCTCTATTCGATATTTCCATGATGGTAATCTGATTACTCCCCTTCCTTTCCCTTACAGCCCTGTGTTTCTGTGGTAAGCCTGTTAATAATGTAGCTTCACAGTAATATATCCTATTCACTTCTGTTATATCGCATGACTCTATATGAACAGTCCAAATTACTATGTCCATTTGTTTCATCAAACTTCTAATTTTTGGGGGTTTTATTGACTTTCTGTAGTCCTTATGTCTTTCACTGATCTTAATGTGTCTGCCCATCTCTATTAAATCAAGCAACTCTTACATCATTTTCTTCCAACCGAGGAGCACATTTTTTGTTCTCCATTTCCTGTGGGCATTCTATAGAAAGTTCCACAGCATCTTGCTGTGCCACATTCGCTTCAGTTTCATCTTGTGTCATCCGTTGCTCTTTCATATGGGAACTCACTGGCCTATCACTCCACAACACTGAATGTGTCAAAGTTGCCATTGTTTCCTGTTACTTCCCTTGCTGTGCAACTCCCAACTGAACTTTTGTACTTGTTTCCTATTGAAGGCTCCAAAGCATCTTCATATGGCAAATGATCAGATGTTCCCGGCTCCACAGGCTTCTCCTTAATTTGGGGATCCATTGCTCTATCCTGCTGTGATGTTATCAAAGTTAGATTTTCTACACCAAGTCCTTCATTTCGCAGGTAATCCATAACCTCAGTTTCTATTTCTTTAATTTCTCCACTACTAATCCTTTTTCTACTTTTCCTCTGCTTTCTTAATTTTTTTGTATTGTAAAATTGTCCATATCCAGATGCATTTACCTGTATTCTCTTCAAATATCTTTGGTGCTGCTCTTTTGTACCGACTAGTTTTGCTTTCTCCTTTGCATAAATACTGTACCACATTAGGTTTTTTGAGCTTTAAGACTAACATGATATAGGAACCCTGGACAAAAACAGAAATGGACACGAAGTCTACTTTGAGAATGACAAAAACACAGGTACCAACCAGATGAACAGCTCGATCTTCACCTCAGAGCCAACAGTATGTATAAAAAGTCGGACTGCACAGTAGAAGGAAAATTCTTTATTGCAAAGACAAAGTGAGCACTTTCACGTCCTTCCAGGTTGCTTTATCAGACTTGATAAAACATCACATGCCTTCCTTGACATATATACTTTCAAAGTGACCAATCAATTAAGACAAACAAATACTTATATCAGATTCAATTAATTTAAAAATAGTAGGAAAAAAACAAATAGACATAAAACTGTTAAAAACAGTAGGCGAGTTTTAAATTTTTAGTTTTTGAAGTTCTGGAATAAAATATCAGAGGGGGTGACATTACAAACAGAACAGAAGAGGCTGAGCAAAAATGGATTCTGCAACTAAATGCAGATATACCCCCAGGCATTAAAGAAACTGTTTCTTTGAAACCATTTTTAAAGGCAAGAGCCTTAAAGCACCATTTCCCTTCTACATTCTTCTATAGGCATTCACATTTGAACTTGTATACTGTCTAACAGTTTTGTCTATTTATGTTTTTTTTCTACTATTTTTAAATTAACTGAATCTGATATAAATGTTTGTCTTAACTGATTGGTCACTTTGAAAGTATATACACATCAAAGAAGGCATGGGATGTTTTACCAAGTCTGATGAAGTAACCTGGAAGGCCGTGAACGCGCTCACTTTGTCCTTGCAACCTTCTACTGTGGCAGTTCGACTTTTTATACATACTACAAGGTGTACTTTAATGGGACATGACAAAGACCTGAAATCAGAATTGCTAGCCAGTACTCTAGAACTGGAGGCATTAGAGCAGTGATGTTATGTAAGCACCAGGCCACAGTCCAGAAAGAAAAAGTGGTCCACTTGCACATACAAGTCTTTCTTCTATTTAGCTTCTCAACTGAAATAAGGATTTGGCCTACCCCATTCCATTAGTTAAGCTGCAGAAATAATGGGATCAGTTTTGAAGGATAATGGGTCTGGGTGATGCCTGCCTGATGATGGGGGAGAGCAGACCTAGACTGTCTCAGATGGAGATGTTTGACTAAAATAAGAACAGGGCATACAAAACCTGACTTGATGGTGCCAAAACAAAGCTATGAGAATAACTTTCGCCATGCTCACTCTGCCGTTTCTCAAGGAATTTCAAAATAAGGAGAAAATACCTGCTATGTAGTTGAAATGATCAAAGATTTGGTTCCTGTGAGAAAGTGGTTGGGCTCAAAGTCCCATTTCCTAACTCTCAACCACATGACAGATGACATATGGTCAAGGTTCTGTCTAAGCTGTGGGACCTTAAATGTGACCAACATTGCCCTCTCTATAGGGAAAATGGTCAAAACATTATCATTCCATTTGTCTACCTTATTTTTAAAAGCTCTTACATTTTCAGCCTGTCTGATCTCTAGTGGAAGGGAATTCCCTCTTCTTACAGCCCTTGACTGTAAAAACATAAAACCCAGTTTTGTTCTTGTTACCTTTAATTCAACCAATAACTCACTGTTCAGTGTACAGCACTCATACTTTTGAAATGGATTCTTAATGTAAACCCGAATCCTTCATTTTTACAACAGCCAAATCAAGTCACCCCTTTTCCATCTATAGCATAATGAAAATAAGTTAAGCATCTTAAGTCTCTCTTTATAAGACTAGGTGTGAGCAACCTCTAATTATTTTGATAAATATATTTTGAACATTCCCTAGTCTTTCCATAACAGCTCTTGGAAGAACAAAAAATCCTGAACAGTCTTCCCATCACTAGGTCTAATAATGGACATATACTGGAGGCATAAAGTACAGTTGTATACACTTATCATAAATGCAATTGTTCAAGTGTATTCACTGTTGCAGTCATCACATGTGTGTTATCCGGCTCTCGGTAGCCCTCAGTCGGCCTGAATACCACCGTCCTTAGTATATGCCGTCGGCTGAAGCTGGTTGTAAAACTGATGTCAGTATGTCAGGTATAAAGGGAGGTAGCCAACATCATTTCCTCAGTTTTTTTTTGCCTTACCTGTCAGGAGCCCCCAAAAGAAGGCTAATCCAGGAATGATAGCACCCTGGACACGTATCATACAAAAAAAAAAAAAAAAAGTCCATAGTCTGTGCCTTAGGAAAAAAGGGGGAATGGAGGGTGGGAAACCAGGACTGCAACAGTGAATACACTCGAACATCTACATTTATGGTAAGTGCACACAACTGTACTATGTTCTTTGTGTTTCACTGTGGCATTCCTCACATATGGGCTGATTCCCAAAGCCCAATAAGAAGACAAAGGGGGAAGGAAGGATCACAGATTAAGGGTTGGTAAGGAGGCCCTGCAAAACTGCAGAGGCAAAACAAGCCCTGGATTTAGAAAACAAAGGTAGATTGTAATGTTTTGTGAAAGTATGGACAGAAGACCAAGTAGCTGCTTCTAGAATGTCCTTAGTAGGCAAACCTTTCAGAAAGGCTGCAGAGGTAGAGGCTGCTCTAGTAGAATGGGTCCAAATACCCTGAGGGGGAACCTTACAGTGCTGCAGGTAACAAAAGTGAATACAATGAGAAATCCATTTGGAGATGGTTTGTTTTGAAATAGCTTTACCCTGAGCCCCAGGAGCAAAACTAACCAACAACTGTTCAGATTTTCGAAAGGATTTAGTCTAAGTAAAATCTCAGCTGTCTATGCACATCAAGAGAGTGCAGAATCCTTTCTCCTTTATTTTGGGGATTGCTGAAAAATGTAAGCAGGTGAATACACTGGTTAAGGGTTCAACTGGAAACTACCTTAGGCATAAAAGAGGGATTGGTTCTCAGAGAAACCCGATCCGACTGAAAAGGTTCTACTGCCATTAAGGCTTGCAGCTCAGACACCCTTCTAGCTGAATAGCTAAAAGGAAAGCAGTCTTCCAGGATAGAAACTTCAAATCTGCAGAGGCAGCTGGTTCAAAGGGAGGCAGAGTAAGTTTCTCCAAGACAAAATTAAGATCCCAAGCAGGAGTAGGAGCTCTTCTGGGAGGTCTAAGATTACTAGCTCCCCTCATGAACTGTTTCATCAAGGGGTGAGAAAAAAAATGGGTTGCTCAACAGAACAATGAGCCAAAATTACTGAAGCGTGAATTTTGATTAAAGAAAAAGAAAGTCCACCATTAAGCAATCCTGCTAGGTAGTCAAGAATGAGTGAAAGAGAAGGATGAGAAGAGTCTTCTTTTAGCTAGCATCCAGGAGCAAAATCTCTTCCATTTACCTGCTTAGGATTTTCTTGTGCTAGGCCTCCTGGCCTCATGAAGAACTTCAACCATCTGCTGGGAAAGATTTAAGGTATTAGTCAGGCAGTTGCATGCAGAGTATGAAGATGAGGATGAAGGAACTTTCCCCCTCCCTGAACCAACATATCTGGTACCAGGGAAAGATGCCAGGGCTGAGCCTGGGAAAGACTGCGAAGGAGGGGATAACCAATGGTGCCTGGGCTAATCTGGAGCTATGAGAATAGCCTTTGTTTTTTTTGTCCCTTATTTTAAGCAGCACTTTGGGAAGAAGAGGCAGAGGACGGAATGCATAAACTGAGAGATGTGTCCATGGGAAGGACAACACATCCACCCTCCAAGCTTTGTTGTGAAACTCCCTGGTGCAGAAGGTTGGAAGGAGATGATTGGTGAGAGAGGAGAAAAGATCCACTTGTGGGGTGCCCCAATGATGAGTGATGCGATGGAAAATGTTCCTGTTCAGTTGCCACTCGTGAGGATCCAGAACATGTCTGCTCAAATGATCCGCCAAGGAGTTTAGCCTCCCTGGAAGATAGTGGGCTATTAGATGTAAGCCAATGGATGCTGCTATGGACCATAGTCTCATGCTGTGTCTGCACAAGGGGTGAGAGTGAGTCCTCACTTGCTTGTTGATGTACCACATGACTGTGGTATTGTCTGTCCTGATTAGCAGAGTCCCAGGGAAGAGTAGGTCTATGACAGCCAGCAAGGCCTACTGCACTGCTATCAATTCTTTTAAGTTGATGTGCAGATGAATCTGCTGGGTGCTCCAAGTCCCCTGTATGCCCCTGCCCTCCAGGTGAGCCCCCCCCCCCCCATGCAACATCTGAGGTGTCTGTGGTGATAGTCTGGCTGGCAGGCAGTGGGCAGAAAGGCAGACCCTTGTTCTGAGAACAGGCTGTCGCCCACCAGAGGAACTCCATTTGTAGACAGGGAATCAGGGGAAGAATCAAGTCTAAGTCCTGTGTGGGTTGACACCAAAGGTTCTTGAGGTACCACTGAAGTTCTCATATGCAGCCTTGCATATGGTATCATCAAAATACATGAAGCCATGAACCCCAGTGCTTGCACGAATTGCCTTGCAGAGAGCTGGGTCATGCTTGCCAAGTTCATGAAGTAAGCGGAAAGATCTTCTTGCTTCTAATGAGGGAGGAAAACCATCTGAGTGGCTGTATTCAGGCTTACTCCCAGGAAAACTCCCTTGAAGGAACCAACTTTGACTTCTTTTTGTTGAGAGTGTAACCCAAAGAGGTGAGAGTGTTCTTCACGAAATCCAAACCCTTTTCTAATTGTTCTGGGGAGTTTGCTTGAATGAGACAGTCGTCCAGGTAAGGATAAATTTGAATGTTTCTCTGACTGCAAAAAGCAATGGCTGGAGCCAGGTACTTCATAAAAAACTCTGGGAGCAGTAGATAAGCCAAAGGGCAATGCAGATAATTGAAAGTGTTGCTCCCCAGCCCTGAAGCAAAGGAACTACCTGCAACTTTCCCTTATTGGGGTGTGCAGATAAGCCTCCTTGAGATCCAAAGTTACCAGCCATGAATCCTTGCCCAGCATTAGTAGTAATTGTTGAAGGGTGAGCATTTTGAATTTGGGAATCACCAGAAAAATGTTTAGAATGGACAGATCCAAAATAGGGCACCAGGTGCCCCCTTTCTTGGGTACCAGAAAAAGCCTGGACTAAAAACCTAACTGGCTCTATGGCCCCCATAGTCAGTAGAGAATAAATCTGAGTTTCTACCTCTGCCTTGAGAGTTTTGGGTATGTCTGGGTACCCTTGTAAAAAAGGGAAGGTGTGAAAGTAAAACTTGTAACCTTGGTTTACTAGATTGAGCACCCATTTGTCATCTGTGATGGAAGACCATACCTCTGCGAACCTGGCTAACCTTCCCCCCAAAGGAAACCCAGGGTCTGCAGAGGTAGGCACAAGAAGGCCGGAGTCATTGAGAATGGTTGCTTTGAGAAGCTGGCTTAGAACTCCCTGATTTAGCAAAAGAAGAATGCCATTGTTTAGCCCTTTGAGGGGCAAAAGCCTGCCTTCTGGAAGATCTGAAACCCCTATGCCTAGAGCGACTCTGCTTGCCAAGATCAGGGAAAGACCAATTCTTAGAAGGATAATGCTTACTAAACCGAGGAGGCTGAACCTGAAGGAAATCTTTTACAGCTTGCATAGATTTTGCCCTATCCTCCAACTTTTTCAGTACCTCCTCAGCCTTATTACCAAAAAGATTGCCCTTGTGCAAAGGAACATCCAGCAATTTAGACTTAACTGGTTCAGAAAGAGGCTGCTCCCTGAGCCAAGCATGCCTTCTAATTACGGAACCAGTGGCTGCTGCTCTGCAGGAAGCCTCCAAAGTGTCAAAACCACAATGAAGTGGATGCTTAACTAAAGTGGCAGAATTCAGTAAGTCTTGTAAGTCTTTGTTTTCTATCATGGAAGGAATATCTCCAAGTTTAGCCTTAATAGCCTCCAACGTATGCTGCTGATACTTTAGCATGTGAAAAAGAAAATTCACGGATCTAATGGTAAGAGTTGCAGAATTATAGACTTTTTTTACCCCACCTGTCCAAGGCCTTAGATTCCTTATCAGAAGGCACAGGGTTTCTAGCAATAGTAGCCTTAACACCCTTGGGGCCTTGAGAAATAATTTCTGGATCAGCAGTAGGGTTTCTGAAAAGGAATTGATGAGATTCAGGAACCCTGTAATATCTATCCGGTTTTCTGGGGGCAGGAGGAACAGAATTAGGAATTAAAGAATTTACCATGAAAACGTCATCCACAACTTCCAAAACTGGAGGTATAACCCGCTTATGCTGTGGCAAATCTAAAAATTTCCGGATTCTTTTCTTAGACTGTGGACAATCCTGACATTCCCATTTAAAATGCTCCCTAAGAGTATTCAAAGTATCCCCAAAGGAAAAATCTTCTGTAGGGGAGGCAGAAGGGATATAGTCCTCAGCATCAGAATCCTCAAAGGCAGAAAAAAGTTGATAATTTCCTTCTTCACCAGCAGACATACTGGAAATCTCAGAATCTGAGACAGAAAAAAACATCAGGAGATAATTCCCTAGCCCTCTTTGAAGGGGGTAGGGGATGAGAGCCCCTAATCAGGGAAAGAAGATCACCAGCTATCTTTACCAACTGGGAATGAGGTACAAGAGGGGAGGCCAACGCCTGTTTGCGAGTAGATTTGCGACCGGAAGGTTTACTAGCAATCCGGAGGGACTCGGGAGGCCTAGCAACTGCAGAAGTCTGAGCTAAGGTTGTCGGTCTGGTTATGGTCTCATGTCGAAAAGAAGAGGCGTCAGACGCCGGTGCCTGCAAAGCGGCTCCGGACCCATCTGAGGCGACGACAGATGGAGGGCCTGAAGACGAAATAGCAGCATGCAGCATGGAGGACTCCGTAAAAGTCTCAGCAGAGGCTTGCGGCTGAAAATCTGCGGACTGCAGGGGCTGCGAAAGCGCCTCACTGACTACAGCTGTGCTGACGACTAATTTCACCAGTGCATCATCAGCAGATTTAACCCTTGGCCTGTCGCGGTCCTTGTCTTTGCATTTCGTAAGAAGATCCTAAGTCGGGAGACCAGAAGACGCCATACCAATGAACTTAGGCCAGACTCTGAAATGCTTATACAAAATCTTAACTCTACGGCATATGGTACGCTGGATAAAGGAAGCACAGAGATCGCAGTTAGGGACGTCGTGCTCAAGGCCCAAACAAGTTGTACAATAGGAATGGAAATCAAGGTGTGGAATCTGTTTTCCACAGGCAAGACAGTTATTAACTATCTGACATTAGTTAATGCAAGAAAAGAGGATCCCCAATGGGGTACTTATCTGAAGGCACCTTCAACTTGGTAGTCAGAAAATGAAACGAAGGTAAACGGCATTAGTGGGAATTGCATCTGCTTCGGGCTCCGCGGCAAGAAAGACTGAGGAAATGGCATTGGCTGCCTCCCTTTATACCTGACGTCATACACCAAGGACTCTGGTATTCAGGACGACTGAGGGCTACCGGGAGCCAGATAACCCATATGTGAGGACTGCAACAGTGAAACACAAAGAACATCTGCTGTATCCCAACAGCAAAGCAATTCTCACCAGAGATCTAATCACAGAGAAGTCATTCCTCAAAATCTTATCTACCTGTCCTCCAAATTTAAGTACTCAATCAGCCTTAAAACTCAGATCTTCATATTTGTTTGATTCACTTATTAAAAAATTACTTCTACTGTAAGGGTAATTCAAATTTCTTCCACCAATATGCAAACTTGTCACTTGAACTCGTTAAGGCACATACCATGATTCTGACACCATTGAGTCAAACCATCTGACTGTTCAACAGCATTTTGACTCATTAATGGAGATCATAACTCCAGCTAATTTTGTATCAGCAAATTTCCCAACCCAGAATTTAAGTGATGCTGATGAACAGGACAAAAACATGAAACAGAAATGGGCCCATCACAGAGCCTTTCAGAACACCCTTACCTACTCTGATTTCTTAAGATTTATCACCTTGAATACAAACACTTGTTGTTCTATCATTTAACAACTGTCTATGCATTTAACAGTAAAATTTGTTAAACTTCCTGTTCTCCAGAAACTATTTGATGAAGCGGAATCAAATTAAATCCTTTTGCCATATCCAGGTAAATCACATCTACTGCTAAGTCACTACCCACGGCATCCAACTACATCTACATAAATATATCACATGCAATAGTCTATCTGTAGAGAACCTATGTTGGAATATGTCAAAATATAACTCCCAACTAAACTCTTTGTTACTTCCCATTAAGATTCTTTCATAACGTTTGCCAAGATGACCAGTAAGGCTTACAGGCCTAAACGTTTGTTTTAAAATAAATCCCTCCCTCTCTTGTAAAATGGAACAGTGTATGCACATTTCCACTGTAGAGGGACTACAACTGAATTCAAAGTTCTTTGAAATAAAAATAATCTCCTTTGCAGAGGTTAAAAATGCCCATATCATCAAAACCTGCATCAGTATACGGTCTTAATTTGGCAAAGTGCCTTCTCCATCAAATCAAAATAATTTATCACTGGAAATCCTCTCCAGAAACGGTTATGAAACTGTTATACAGTTACTAAATTTATTATGTACTGTATTCCCCTCAACCTGGCTCTTGTAATAAACAGCAAAGCAATTAACCAAAATACAGGTATCTAAAACCAATCTCTGATCCTGAATTAAATACATACGGGAGCTCCTATTTATATTATTTTGCCTAATATAAAACTTTTTTTCATCAGCCACACAGTCAAATTCATTTCATACTTGCACTTCACCTTCCTGACCAAACCTGTAATCTCTAATGCTATTTTTCTACACAGGTTTCTACGGCACTCTGTTGGACAGTCTCTGCCTTTCCCAACATCCTTTCTTCTTAACATTCTTTATAACCATATTATCCAAGCAGGAAGGGCTAATATCCACAAATGAAGACAGTTTCCATAAAGAACAATCCCATATTTCTCACAGAAAGGCCACTGAATTCTTTCAACCCCCCCCATACTTTCAAGAAATCATTTACTAATGAATAATCTGCTTTATAAAATTGTTTCCCTAAGATTATTCTGGATCTTTCCCTAATGCTACAACTTGGGTCACATGTGACTATTGAATTAGCTGAAGCACCTACATTTAATACATTAACTTTTAAAGATAACAAAATTACATCTAGTATACCATTTTCTCTTGTTGGTTGATGGAGCATGTTGGAAAGTCTCAATTTCTTGAGATGCCGATACAATTTATCTTTTACACTTCCCTGTCATAGTGGTCCAGCTGACGTTGGGAGATTTAAATCTCTTCTTAAAATGAAATCTAATTCCCATTAACAAAGTTTTCAGTCTCTCTACCACAATGTAATTTTTTTTTTTTTTACATTCAATGATGGGTATTCTATAAAATTCTATTATACCAAATTTCCTTTTCACATATTGGATACAAAACTTCACTTTCTACATTTAACATTATTAACTCAGATTTTTATGACTACGTTACAAATGCTGACATTCTTCCTCCCTTTGAAAATACTCCAATAATGTGAAACCCCTTGCATCCTGGAAGGTTTACAATTGAAGAAGCATCGCTATGCTTTGGTTATTCTAACATCCATACTTTCCAATAAGAATAAGAGGTTTGGATCAGTGTACTTACTATGAAAGTCAAACTGTCCCTCCCCTATCACTTCTCCTCACAGCACTATTAAATCTACTTCTAAAAAAATCTTAATATGCTTCCCTATTTATGACACAATGTATTTGCTATAGCCAAGATGGAGAACACCCATTGCAAAATAATCACTCCTTTCAACCATGTATTCCCATAGACCAAGATGAATATTTTTAGACTAAAACTTACTACTCCTAATACAACTATTTAGGTAGATACCTTCCTGCTTATATGTTCTCCAAACGTAAACTGCTGAAAATAGATCCATAAAGAAAAAAAAATCAACTGCCAAATGTATGCAGTGCTCAAAAATTTCAGTTACTTCCTTTAAAATCTGAGTGTCGCTTCTTCAAATGCCACAGTTTCCACCACAAATTATGACCACAGAAAATTGAGATTTTCCTTTAACCAATCTTAAAAATTCCATTTTAATATCTCAAATCTTAGCATCATGAGATGCAATAATCACAATCCTTTGTTTATCCAGGATAAATATTTTTATACCCTCAACACTGAATTCCCTGTCATTAAAACATCACCTTTTCCCTAAACGTGAAATATGCTAATGTGACTTATTTACAAATATCCTCCTCTCTACTTTCTACAGCTTTCCTCACTATACATATATTACCTACATTTAAATTATTTTCACACTTTTATCACCTACATGACCTAAGATATATTTCTCTCTTACTAATGCATTGATCTTTCTCCTCCAAATTTGAAGCATCCTGTAATACTCAACCTAATGATGTAAGTCTTTTACACCTTGCTTTTACTGCTGCAGAATCCACTAATAAATTTAAACTACCCTCTTCACTTGGGTAATTTTCTTGCCTTTTTTTATTTTATTTTTTTTTTTTAAGCATCAGCCATTATCCTATATAATTCCTCTTGGCCATTATTACTTTCCTCTGCCATACGATCACCTCTGCCATCTCTCATTCCTAACAGAGCAGTTTCAAAATCTGTTTGAAAGAAATCGTCTGAAGTTTAACCATCTCAAGTCATTTGTATAAACACTTAATTCTTTCATGTATTTTTATACTGAACAATTGATTCCTTACTCTCTGCATACCCTTCATTTTTTTAGCCAACCTCCATCCAACAAACCATGCAGACAAAACTGATCAAACAGCTGCATAACATTATAATTTCTAATCCTCTTGGTTCCTGCTTATGTTGGTCATCCTTCAGATGAGACTTTAAAACTGAGTTTTTTTTTTTTTTTTAATTTCTCCAAGTCTTTTGGGTTTCTAATACCATAACGGGAATGGACCCCATTCCTAAGTCAAAATATGATTAAAGTTCATGAAATTAGCATTGTTTCAATCTTTGATGTTAGCCGGAAGTGCTCTTTGCAGCACCCGCAATGTGCCCAGTAATGACAACAACTGCAATTTGTATGGAGTTGCATGCATTGGTAACATATCCAAGTATGATTGTAGATTATTTTTTATAGGACCTGTTGCTCCTCCTACTACTGGAACTGTCTGGGTATCTTTCTTCCACACTGCTCTCGTTTCTGCCTGCAAATCCTGATATTTTATGACTGTGTGTCTAACTGTACACAAGACACTGTAGTCACTGGGTGTAGCAATTTCAATGATCAATGCAACTTCTGTCTTCCTTTCATGGACCACTACATCTGGTTTTCTCGCATCTGTCTTTTGAACTGTTGGTAAATGGGTGATCCCATGTGATGTAGACCATTTTCTATGATGCTTTCTGGGTAATGTTTCCAGTGTTTTTCAGCTATTTCATTATTATAATGTTTGCACAATCCCCAGTGCAACAGTCTTGTCACATTATTATGCCTTTCAGTATACAGTCCTCCTGCTATTAGTATGCAACAACCAACAACAAGGTGTGCAACTGTTTTCAATTCTGTTTTACAAAATCTACATTTGTCCGTTTCTCCAACATGTTCAATGGACTTTGTAAACCAACATATATGTAAGTCCACTATCTTGGGCCACCAATATTAACCTTTCATCTTTAGTCGG
This sequence comes from Protopterus annectens, assembly GCF_019279795.1. NCBI lineage: Eukaryota > Metazoa > Chordata > Ceratodontiformes > Protopteridae > Protopterus > Protopterus annectens. The sequence goes on along the minus strand of NC_056743.1, from coordinate 1,003,996,277 downwards.
AATTCGCCTTTCCTTAACCATTCCTACATTTGATCCTGATCAACATGAGTTGTCCCAGGTGTTTTCTATACTTGCAACTATACTTACGTATTTTACACGTTTCTTACCTTCTCATATGATCCTTCTCATTATATTCTTTCTTTTGTTTTTTGGCACATTCAGTTGCTGCCTGATTTTTATTTACTTCTGGTTTGATTTCCATTCCTGCTTGATGCTGATATGCTTCTGCTAGACTAAGGAGGGAAGTCATCTTATATTCATTCTCATGTTTCAAAACTTTCACTATATTTGGGTCTTGTGAGGTCAGCAGATATGTATGCAGTCCCACGATTGCAGAACTATACATGTAATCAGTTTCAAGGATGCGCATACCTCCTTCAGAATGGGGAATATATAATCTTGGTATACACTGATTTTTATAAATCATTTGATAAGCATAAAGCATCCTTCTTTTTCTGTCTAATCTATCAAACATCTTTTGGGGCCAGTCAATCACTGTAAGTTAGGACAGGAAGAGCTGTTTTCAGGATTCATTCAAGTCTTCTAAAATATTCCTTACTGAGTTTTACTTGCAATTGTTCATGTTTTATTGTTGATATGTCATAAATTCGCAAATATTTACACACTCCCTCTTGTTCAAGTTCTTTTATATCACATTCTTGTCCCAAACCGATGTTTTCTTGGTGCTGCAGTTTTCCTGCTTTAAAAGTTGCTTTTGCACATTTATCAAGACCAAACGACATCCTTGTATCATGTGAAAAAATTTTGAGGTCTCATATACCTAAGTTGGTGGTAGCTCAAGTGGATGCAAAACATCTCACAACACTTAAAAAGAGTAGAAAAATTCCCCACTGCCCTGGCCAAATTTCCCTTAGTATGAATGGCACCTTGGGTTTCCCCTGAAAAGACACTGCTGGCCTAGTGTGACGATATAATCAACATAGTGTAAACAAATAAAATTAATGAATTAAATTGGCAATCAGCAACTTCTATCTCAAACTTCTAAAAAGTGAGCCTCTCTCATACAGTTGAGATGGTTAACAGGTTTACCTTGGGGAAAAATCTTTGCCGAGATATGCATCAAGAGGTTGCTCAGAATGGAGATTGGATGAGAATTCGAAAGACAAGCACACCAACAGCTGAAACTGTAGCAAAAACAGCACACTCCTCAAGCCTGACTCCTCGACTCCAACAACAGGGTCCAAAGTAGTACACAGCACCAACAGTGTTGACATGAAAGATAATGCTGATGGCATTACTGATCTGGAAGCTTCCATCTGAGCCTGCAGGCTGTTTACAGGCCTTGTCAGAAAAGGTGCTAAAGCCATGGTAGTGAGGAGAGAACAGAAAAGGAAGGCAAGGCTGAACTGTCCCTGCCCATCTTAGCCTTAGAAAGGGAAGGGATGAGACCCAACTCTGATGGTAGCTGCAAAAAAGCCCTCATCACTTCCCCATAATCAATGTACAGACTGACTACAATGGGAAGAAAGACCTGGATGACCTGGCAGACTGTGGTCTGGAAGGGAGAAGTCTGCCTAAATCTGCCACTAAAATTTAGTAAATACTGTCCTGTTTCAAAACTTTAGGTGGGCATTTTCCACATTTGCTTAGTTTTGATGATCCAGAATGTACATGTAACCTTTAATCCTTAGGCCTTCCCCATTTTTGAAGAGTATGGGGCAAGAACCCTTACAGGAATGGTCTCTCTGAGCTGGCCCTTTTTTGACACCACATTGTCGTTGGACTTGGGTTTAGATGAATCTAGTAAGGAATCTTTAGCTCCCTCGGAGGAAGGCAGTTCACCAGGATTAAGGCCTCCTTGGTCATTAAACCTCTGAATGTTAGCTTGAGGAGTGGGCTCTCTCTGACGTACCCTCCTCTCCCCAAAACCTTGTTCCCTAGATATACATTTAGGCAAGTCTGTTGAGAAATCTTCATTACATCCGACTGACACTTCCAGGTGCAGCAAACAACTCCTACTGACGCCTCCAGCCATCAAATATTGCTTGTTCATATTTATATCAATAATTACAAAGCCATGCTATGTACAAGTTTTTTAAAAGATTTCATCTTAAAATTTAAATAATGGCAAATACAACTGCATTAATAATTGAGCTCTGTTTAGTACAGGTAAAGAGATACTGTTTTTATGATATTAATTTATATAGATATAATGTTCACATTTTTCTAAATCTCATGAACCAAGTAACATAGACAGCACTCCTCAGCCTCATATGGAAGCTCTCAGCTAGAAGTATAAACTGCTTCTGTGTGTTTAACTTGAGTGGTTGCGGAGATATTGTATGAGCAAGTCATTTACAAAATATTACAAATATAACAGTTCTCATCTTTTCTGTGACTTATAAAATTCAGTTTAAGACCTAGAATCTAAAAAATACTAATACTATAAAAATAGTTTGTGCTGAAGAGTTTGCCATTTATACTTCTTTCATAACCCTTATGGTTCCAGGGATACAAACACTTGAGGATGTAATTTGATTCTGTCAAAAGGCAAACTGAGTTAAAAGAGGAAGTCTGTTCACAACGGTAAGTGCTCCTTAGTGAATAAATCTTTTAATATTAGTTTGATATACACACTAGCTGAGAAGAGAAACAAACACACTATGTATTGTCAAACAATTATAAAAACTGTGGAACCAAATACACCATCCACAAGTCATGTCTGGCCTGCAACAAAATTTTATGCCCAAGCAACGTACAATAAAAAGAAGCTATGTCTTACCATAACGTTCCATCTGTATTGTTGATCCTCGTTCAGTCATTATGCGTGGGTATCGGTTCCGACCTCGGAACAGAGTCGGACATTTTCCAAGCTCGCGTCAGCTACAAACTCTCGAGCTAAACTCTTACACATAATCCCCCTCTCCCTGTTACCTCAGATTGAGTTTGCAAGTCAAAAGAAGGTAGAGGTACCTCTGGTCAAATGACCTAAGAGAACCGGATGGTGAGATCCACTAGAAGCCACAGGAGGGGGAAGGAGGGAAGGTCGTAATGACTGAACGAGGATCAACAATACAGATGGAACATTATGGTAAGACATAACTTCTTTATCTGATATTGTTAATCCTCGTTCATTCCTTACGCAAGGGACAGAGTCCCCAGCTACCTCTATTCCTCTGGGAGGCTCTCATGGAAGGACATTCCTGAGTACCACAGAACCAAAAGATGCTCTTCCCCTGGAGGCCAAATCCAATTTGTAATGATTGATGAAGATATAAGGCGTAGCCCAAGTTGCAGCTGCACAGATGTCATGTAAAAAAGCTCTGGCATAGAAGGCAGCAGAAGTTGCCACAGACTTTGTCGAATGAGCTTTCATGGTAGTAGGCAACGGGATATTACGTTGTGTATAAATGAAGGTGTCACAGTCCTTCAATCATCTAGCTAATGTGACCTTAGCAACAGCAGATCCTAATCTAGGTCCAGAATAGGCCAAAAAATAACTGGTCAGATTTACGAAAGGACCTAGTCCTGTTTAAGTAAAAAAAAATTGCCTGTGGATATCTAGGGTATGCAGGCAATACTCTCCTCTGTTTGAATGATTGGGAAAGAAAACTGGCAATTCAATGGTTTGATTAACAGACATTGCAGAAATGAAGGATTAGTTCACAAAGACACTCTATCTCTATGAAAAATCAAGTATGGACTCTTGATACATAAAGCTTGAAGCTCAGAGATACGTCTGGCAGAAGTAATGGCGACCAAAAACAAAGTTTTCCATGACAAATACTTGAGGTTGCAAGAAGAAGCTGGTTTGAAGGGTGGCATTGTCAGAGCTTGTAGAACTAATGATGGATCCCATGGTTGAATAGGTTTCTCTAAAAGGTGGCTTCAGATGATTCACACCATTTATGAAGGTCTTGCACAATTTGTGAGACATGAGAGGAATCTTAGGACACCCTCATGAAAATTAGAAATTGCAGCCAAATGAACTCTAATGGTAGAGGCCGACAGACCCAATTGGAAAAGGTCAGCCAGATAGTCTAGTATTAACGACACTGGTGCTGAGAAGGGATCTACTTGTTTATCTTTCAGCCAATGGGCAAATCTTTTCCACTTGCTTAGATAAGTAATTCTAGTGGAAGACCTATAAGATGCAATGAGAATGTCACGTACCGGTAAAGAAAGATCATTCTGCCTGGCAATCAAGGGAATTGGAGTAGCCAAGATGTGAGCTTCAGACTGTTCAAGTTGGGATGAATCAGGTTCTGTGGGTGTGAGATCAACTCCGGGGTTGAATGGAGAATCCATGGTCGATCTAGTAGGTGAGGCCAAAGGAAGGGGAACCAAATCTGACGAGGCCAATATGGTGCTATGAGGATCACCTTGCTCTTCAACCAACGGGCTTTCTTCAGAAACTGGGGAATGAGGGGAAAGGGTGGGAATGCATAAAGAAGACCCAAGGGCCAATCGTGGACTAGAGCGTCCCCAGGTGATTGTCCCGGAGGTGGAATTAGGGTGAAGTAGTTGCTGCATTTGTAGTTGGTCGGGGATGCAAAGAGGTCGCAACAAGGACGGCCCCAGCGGTGGAAGATCTCCGCCGCTATCAAGGGATTCAGGGACCACTCGTGAGGTTGTAGAATGCACCTACTGAGTCTGTCTGCTATCATGTTGGAACTTCCGGGAATGTGTGCTGCTAGAAGAAAACGGTTGGTAGCCATCACCCATTGCCACATCCTCATGGCCTCTCGACAAAGGGGGCAAGATTTGGTTCCACCTTGCTTGCTGATGTACCAGACCACTGCCATGTTGTCTGACTGAATCGCAATCGTCCCAGACGGCAGCAGGGGATGGAATGCTTGCAACACCAGAAGCACCGCCCTCAGCTCTAGAACATTTATATGCAGATGGGTTTCCAGTTCGGACCAAGTGCCTTGGACTGTCTGTCCCTGACATAGCCCCCCCACCCCATCAGGGAGGTGTCCGTGGTCACTGTGGCCTTGGGTTGCTGGAGGGGGAGAAGGGGCGAGACCATTGTGACAGATTGTATGTCATTCACCAATTTAAATCCCGTTTGCACCTATGAGTTACTCGAATCTTGGCTGAAAGAGGATGCTGAAAAGGACACCATTGGGTGAGCAGTAGCCATTGTAGAAGCCTCATATGAAACCTGGCCAGGGGGACAATGGTGATGGAGGCTGCCATGGAACCCAACAGCTGTAGAACAAGTGAGCTGTGGATTTCTCCCTTGAAAGGATTGGAATCAGTTGTTGCTTTATCTTTAAAATTCTATACTCTGGAATGGCAGCTCTGCAATTCTTTGTATCCAAGATAACCCCTATGAATTCTGTCGACTGAGATGAGGTGAGATTGGATTTTTGCCAGTTTATGGCTATGCCTAGCCTTTGTGCAGCGAGGAGAGCATATGCCAGGGCTTCTTCCAGTAGATGTCTGGTGGGTGCGGAAATGAGCAAGTCGTCTAAGTATGGAAACACCTGGAATCCTTGAAGTCGCAAGTGAGCTGCGATGACTGCCATGCACTTTGTGAACACTCTGGGGGCAGTAGAGAATCTGAAGGGCAGTACTCTGAACTGGTAGTGACTGGCTCCCGCACAGAAGTGCAGAAATCTTCTTGATGGCCTGTCCACTTTTATGTGGTAGTACGTGTTTTGAAGATCTATCGAGCACATCCAATCGTCTTTTTCCAAAAGCGGGAGGACATACTGTATTGTGACCATCCAAAATTTTTGTACTCTCACAAACTTGTTCAATACACTGAGATCCAAAATTGGTCTCCAGTCCCCGGTTTTCTTTGGCACCAAAAATAGTCTTGAGTAGAATCCGGATCCTATCTGGTCTGGAGGGACTATTTGGATGACTCTCTTTCTTAGCAGCTTTTCTATCTCTAGTGCTGCTTCTTTCCTTTGACTGGGTGGAATGTCAGGAAGTTTCTTTGAAGGGACAGAACAAATATTGAAGGAGTTATGATAACCTCTGGTTATAATCCTTTGTACCCAAGAATCGGTGGTGATGGTTAGCCAGGCAAAAGGGTACAAGGAGAAATGATCCCCAACCACCTACAGAGGAAAGGAGTTGGGCCGCTCTTCAGGAGCGCTGGTAGGATTGGCCAGGTAGAGAGTCCCTGGAACCCTGGTTATGCAGAGCCCCTCTGCCCCAAAAGGAGCGTCTTCCTTGCGAGTTTCCCTCCTCTGCCTCTAGGGGAGAACTCGGCCTGTGTGTCACGGAAAGGACTCTGAGATTTCTTGAAACATATCTTCCCACTCTTTTGGTTTTGGGAGAAAGCACATTCAGGGGAAGAATAACTGGCACCTACGGCAGAAAGGGTCTTACCATCCAGTTCACATATGGCCAGTGTGCTTTTAACTTTGGGTCCAAACAACGAAGAGGCCTCAATGGGAGCGTTAAGAAAGGAAGCCTTAAAGGGTTCCGGGAAATTGCACAAACGCATCCAAGCATGTCGACTCAAGACTGCAGCTGAACCCGCCGCTCTAGCTGCTCCTTCTGATGTGCGAGATATCAGTTGCATAGAGGAGTTAGCTATTGACTCAATGGTGGCCAGCTGAGAGGCCACTTTGTCATGGATCTCAGACACGAAGCCTGGTAAAGTGTGCCCTATAATTCAGGGACCTGATAGTAAAGGTCGCTGATGCAAAGGTGCGCTTCCCTATCCTGTCCAGGGCCCGGGACTCTTTGTTAGGCGGATGGACAGTCTGGCTTTCTTCTTCTGCCAAATCCTTTTTTGTTGCGGCCACCACCACCAGGGCATCCACAGGAAGACCTTTTGACCAATGGGGATCCATAGCAGGAGGGGACAAAATCTTATCTGGCCTCTGAGGAATAGCCTCGACGGTGTCAGGAGCCTTCCACACATGCTGCATGATGAGCTGGACAAGTTAATCGGCAAGTGGAGTAAACCAAAAGGCAGGGGGCCGGGCGCGAAAAGCCTGCAGGAACACAGACTCCTCAGAGGTCGGATTAGAGGGCTGCCAGTCACCTCTCTGTTTAAGGATTTTGAGGATATCACTGAAGGATACCCTCAGAGGGTGACCGAGGGAATCCTTCCCCCTCGTCAAAGTCTGTGTCTTCAGTGAGGGACTCCTCTGTGGAGTCCATGTGCTTCCTCTTACACAAACTTTTCCGGTGGACTTCCGCAGAGGGAGAAGCTGGGGAAGACAGTGGAAAAGGGTTTCCTGTGGGAATATGTCCTGAGGCCCTTGCACCCGGTGTCCGCTAGGTGCAACTTGTGAAACCAGTGTACCAGTGAAGGGCGGGGGGGATAGACAGCGCATTATTGCCAGCAGAAGTGAAAGCCTTCTCCATCAGTTGAAAGGCTAGTCCACCTGAATAGTTGCGAGTGTCCAGGACTGGCTGTGGAGCAGCAAATTACGCGTCACAACTGTCATCCTGGGTCGTAGCAAAACTTTTCTGCCACGAGGACAACTGCGGTTCCTTAGTGAGATCCATAAAGAGAACCGCAGAGGGGGAAGACTATGCTATATCAATGGACTTCAAAGGCAATGAAGGAGGAGAATAAGAAGGGGTATTTGGAGATGGGTGATCACCTCCCAAGGAAGGATAGGTCCTGGGGGATGGGATACCTCTGGCCAAAAGCACTTGATCCACAAGACGCAGCCCATCGTGTTCAGAAAGGTTTCTAGTGGACATCACGGAGACTGAGGGAGAAACAGGCCTGTCCACAGAAGAGGCAAACTCGGTGCCCACCTCACCAGTCCGTACAGAGAACAACGGTGCCGAGAGAGACTGGACTACAGGTGTCTGCACCGAGGAAATCATTGGTGCCGAGGTCACGGTCTGCACTGACACAAGGATCGTTGCCGAAGTGGTTGTCGGTACCGAAGCTGGAACCGACAAAACTGGAGCCAACAACTGAGGCGTCAGTTCAGAGTAAGATGTCAGAGCCAACGTGGTCAAGGTCTGCGCCAACTGAGTGGTCGGTGCCAATACAGTAGTCGTAACAGTCTGAACCGAGGAGCCCCTCGGTGCTGATATAGTGAAGGCTGCAGGAGAAGACGGAGCTGAGAACACTAATGGAGCCGAATGCCTTGGTGCTGAAAGTCTAGACACCGAAAACACTGGAGCTGACTGAGTGAGCTCCGGAGCAGAAACAGCAGCCTTTTTAGGTTTTGGTTTGTGGGAGTCCCCAGCCGGGGACGAAGGCAAAGACTTGGCTTAGTAGGAACTTCCAAAATTTTCTTATAGGCTCTAGGAAGGGTTGAGGCCTCCAATCCAGAAATAGCCTCTGAAAAGGGAGATTTAAGAAGTCCCTTCAGCAACAACTTGTTTTTCCTTTCCAACAAGGTTCTGTTAAAAAAATTTTCACAGATAGTACAGGGCGGGTCAACAGATAAATGGATGCCCCCAAGCAATAAACGCACAGAGAGTGTGCATCAGATGTTGGTCATTTGTGTCCACAATCAGAACACCTTTTAAAACCCGGACTACCTTTCTTATCTGCCATTTTTGATAGAAAAAAGGGATAGAGAAAGGGTACCAGCAATGGTACAAAAAAATACCCAACGGTATGAAAAAAGGGAAGATTACCAACGATGGTGAGGGAGAAATACCTCGCGGTAAAAAGGTATAGAGAAAAGAGAAGAAAACTCACGAAAATATGGTCGCTAGATGCGATAGGGTAAAAGACAACAAAATAGAAACTTTTCTGACAGAAAAAGTTAAATAAATGACTATTCTGACAACAAATAACTATAGTTAGTTATTTTATACTTAGTTATACTTACGACAAAATCAGTACCTTACACCCACCACTAAAATCACTCTCTCTACTTCCTTTCTTATCCCCTCCCTTCTCTATGGAGCTCCACTCCTAACTAATCTTCAGTCCTCTCAAAAAAAAAAAAAAAACAACTTTCCTCTTGCTACAACAAAATCGCTAAGTTCGTTAACAGCCATAAGTCCTCCACCCACCACTGTTCCTCTCTCCAAAAACCAAAATGGCTAGAACTACCCAATCATCTCACCTATACTCAGCTAACTCTTGCCCACAAGCTCATTTTCAACCCCTCTCTCTGTCCCTCCCTGTCTTCTGCCTTTAAGCTGCACCTACCTGATAGAGTATTAAGGTCAAACAATCAAAATCTATTAGAAGTGCACAAACCAACTCGTCCCCCAGGCAAAAACCTACTATCCTATAGCCTAGCTCGCCTTTGGAACTCACTACCAGCATCCATTCGCACCACCTCTAACCATTGTATGTTCAAAAAATTTTTATTTTTTTTTATTTTATTTATTTATTTTACATTTGTTGACCGGGCTAGTCTGGCTGGATACATGTCCATTTTCAGCAGAGGCCCGAGGAGAAAAGCTCCACTATAAGCTAAGTAAATTACAATAAGATAAAAATCTAATTATTCTAAGATATAACTACAATCAGAGAAATAGAAAACATAGGACTGAGGATAAATTCAAGAAAATCAAGTTAAAAATACGCAGATAATTAAATATCACATAATTGTGCAGAAAGTACGTACTTAAAAACTAACAGTAAAAGGAATAGAACTAATGTAGTGCAGAGATGAAAAAGAACTTTTCATTTAAGGGGAAAAAAAATTTGGAGATTTGCTACACCTTCCTCTTTCTGGGTTTTAGCCTTGATAAGGCACCTTAATACTCTATCAGGTAGGTGCAGCTTAAAGCCAGCCAGAGAAAATCTCTTCACGCACATCTAGTATCCCAGTGGGAATGCTCTTGCTCCCACCCCACATAACTAACACTGGCAATTTTCATCTTTCTTCTCTCCCATGTTTACTCCAGCAATTTTCCTTTATTATTTCCCCCTAACTCACATTATTATTCCCATGGTATCTGCAAACAATGTACTAGACTGCACCTATTAAGTTTATGCTTCTTACGTAATAACTACTCTGTATCACTTTGCAATATTCCTTTTCTTAGTTAAAACATCTCCAAGTTTCATCACTAGTCTGTATTGTTTCTAATGTTTGCTGTACTTTTGAAATTATTTGCTTGAAACTTTTACATTTGTATAATTATCATTAGTAACCTACTGTATGTACTTAGATTGTTTTTGGAGCTTTTCTCCCCAGGACGCCAATGAAAACGGGTTCATTTTGGCCCAATGGACTATCCTGGTAAACCAACTGCAAATAAATAAATAAATAAATAAACTTAGCAGCTTGACATGAATGAATGGCAACACAGCAAACAAAATCGGAGCAACAGGGAGAGGGGGATTATGGTTAAGAGTTTAGCTCGAAAGTTTGTAGCTAACGTGAGCTTGGAAAATGGCGGGCTTGGCTCAGTGGTCGGAACCGATATCCATGCATAAGGAATGAACGAGGATTAACAATATCAGATTTGAAGCTTGCTCACTTAGATTCCATAGCAGAGAACTGCAACTAAACTGCACAATCCAACCACAGCACCCAAATATCTTTCACTATAATAAAGCCACGATCTAAATACAGCAATAAACTGCTATCCAACGCAGCCCACCACTTCAGACCTAGAGCTATATACATACACACAAAATAAAATCCCTTTACACAGAAAAAGGGAGACAGAAAAGGAAAATACACTATACTAATAGAAAAAAAAAAAAAAAAAGCAATGAACTTAAGATAATAAATTCCTTAGGCAGTGGTGGCAACTTATCAAGGCTAAAACCCAGAAAGAGGAAGGTGTAGCAAATCTCCAAATTTTTTTTCCCCTTAAATGAAAAGGAAATATATGGTTAAACATAAATCAAAAGGCATTGGATACTAATTTAATGAGAAATTTTCAAAAAGACTTTCACACAAAACAAAAATTATAGGCTGGGGGCCTTTTCTCCACTTAAGCTTGACGAGTAGCAAGAAAGATCAGGAGGGTTATTAAAAACAGAAGAGCACATTACCTAAAGGGGAAGGATTAGAGACTGGAAGTTCACTTTGCCAAGGTGATTTAACAGTTGTGGATCCAAGTCGTAATGGTATCAAAGATCCATCAGACAATATCATACTCAATCATTTTGGTGACTCCCTTCTGGCTCAGGCAACAGAGGTTCTCTCTTCTTTTGGAAATGGCGAAGGGGAATTAAACTTACCTCACAGACTGGACCTCCTCGCACACAACTCAAGTAGTCTTCCCATATAAGCAGCATGAAATGAGTGGACTGCTTCAGGGAAGCCTCTAAAACTACCTTTGTTAGGAATCATGGATACACCCTGAGGGTTACCTTTGCTTCTAAAATGGTTACAGTTTCATAAACACAAGGCTGAAACATAAATAACCTCTTCTGTCTTTCATAACTTCTCACTGAATCAACTAATCCCATTCTGCCACTATCCAAAAGCATCCCATTAGGCATACTAATGATTAACACACTATATAGATATCTTTCCACAGACGTACTAAACTCGCTACTGATCACTGCTTATCTCCTACTGCTTGTTTAAAACATCTAAACATCCCCCATTAACAATGCAATGTTATCAAGTCCCAGCTCAGAAGGAGAACTTACTAATCTTTGTCCTCCAAAAGACAAAGTAGGCCACATTCTATATAAGCACTATCCCAGAGATATGCTCTACATATTTTCAACTCTTTACTACTTTGTATCAACCAGACAGGATAGGGATTTCAATGCCAATGACTTACTAATGACCCTAATATCCTTTCCCAATATATAGCTCTTAAAAGACAGACATCAAAGACGATAAAATCTAGCTACTGCAGATGGAGGTGGGAAGTGTCCTAGTACCCAAGGAAACCATAAATTCCACTAGTCAGATTAAGAAAATGCTTAGTCATAACCAAAGTAAGATTTTTTTTGTCTCAAAAGGCAACAAAAATTATCCCTCCATTATGCCTAACATAGCTAAACTAGCACAACTATACAGCAGAACCTGTTTTGCCTATCTAATTTAGCCCTATCCCAACTTGAGACATTCTTAACCTGCTACAAAAAACAAGTAAATCTTCAACATTCCTTCCACCCCATCAGAGACTAACTACAACTTTACAAACTTCATCCATATTTAATCCAAAGTAGCATAATACAAATCATACCTCTAAAATGTCCAGATTTTTTAATTCATATTTTTCCAGTGGTCCTCATAAAATTTCTAGTTTTGTGTATTTTTGTGGCAAATTAGTGAGGACTGAATTCACTAAATAATGACAAAGCATTTGAGTTTCAGAGTTCATATCCTTCAGAAAATGCATGGTAACATAAGGTATTTTGTTTTAAAACTTTCCAAGTTTATAAGAGCAATATTTAAAATTAGATCCTGTTTTTGGGCCTTTGTCCTCCCATTTGTTGGATATGTCCAGATTTTCTGTGCTAAGGAGTTGAGAGGTATGACTACCTGTGAAATGTAAAAGTGCTACAGAACACTGCCTTCTTAAAACATCCCATACCATTATTCTACTGGTGGATGAAGACTGAACTCCTGAGGTTCAACCCAGTGATGAATGAAGTCCTCCACAGGACTTCACTGTCATTGAGTTGTGCTAACAGTGATGCCCTTTTTGGGGGAATCTCCCCTCTGAGTTGATGCGACCCTGGCTTTGGTATATAGAGGCTTGCCCATCTGCAAAAAAAAAGAACACTTAAAAAATGTGATTTTTCTTTTCTTTTTTTTTAGCAAATGCAATTCGGAGATTACAATCCTCTGTGGTTTCACTATCATCCACTTATAGTGGAAGCATCCCATCCTAACCACCTGGACCACTTCTGTCACACAGCAGTTTTCTCTCATTTCTTTCTACTGCTGGAATACAGGAACACCTACAATACAATGCAATACAATGAGAATACTCTTTCTAGGCTACATGCATGCTGTCAAAGCAACACAGCTTTCAGATACTAACACTACTCTAAATTCTGGTAGTTAACAATCGCTTGAACTGGTACACTAAACTTTTACTTGAAAACATCTTTCATGTAAGAATATACTTGCTTCTCTGCCACACATTTCCATGACTTCCACAAGGTTCTAGTCATTGTACAATTTTGCTGTCTTTAAGTAACGCCCTTTTCCTGTATCTATATATCAATAACATACCTCTTTACACTGATGAGCTTTTCAAGTCTGCAGACAACTTTCCAGCACTTCAGGCACTCCAAGTCAATCTAAAAAAAGTCCATAAGTGGTTCTTAATCACCTCATGGTTAACATCTTCAAAATTAAAAGGCTACTTGTTACCCTTTCCAAGCTACACCATTGCTACCTTTAATAATGCAGACCCCCTCCTCTTAGCATTCCATTGGAGAAGGTAAGCAGCTACCAGTACCCTGAAGGGCTGCTTTAACAGTCATTAACATTCAAATTACACACAGAATTCATAGTCAATGAAGTATATGAAAAGATTAAGCTTTCCTACAGAATTACCAACCTACATTCCTCCAAATGTAGATATTCCATAACAAAAAAATCTCAATCCAAAATTGAATACTGTGCTCCCCAGTTGCTCTGGATACATCAAAAAACTCTGTAGTGCATAGCTAAAATGCCCTAACTGTGATTCAAACAATCCACATTCAATAAGCACAGGTGGGAGCTGCAGACAGTGCTGAGGGAGGATGAAAGTGAGCAACACATGGCTCTCCCATCCAGGGGGGAGGAAGGTGGATGGGCTTACCACATTGGTTATATCCAATGGGAGCTCAGGGTGGTGCAACCCAGAGAGTTCAGCCCTGATGAAAGTGCTACCAAGGCATAGCCGTATAGGTCAGAAAGTACTCCTGTGCAGAAACTTACAAGCTCCTACCCCAAACACTGTTATCACTCTCCTGTATGCAAGAGAAAAAGACCCTTATGTCTGCCTAGATGACAGCCCTGCAAATGTCTCTTGCCTCATGGGATAAAGGATCGTTCAGTGGTGGTTCTCATCCCTGTAAGTAATGACTTGGCTAGACAGGTCAGAGAGGCTGAAGGTTGGAAGGTAGAGGGTTTAAAAAAGAACAGGAAAAAAATCCTCCAATCCTGTGCATGAAACATTGTATAAAACACACCACATTATCTCTGCCCCAACAGAATACATCACCATAACCTAATCAACTCCTCACTATAAGCTTACTCCAGATGTTTGCAACTCTCCATTCAGACATTCAGAACAGCCTCACTGTTATGATATTCACAAACTTAAGGCACACTGTCTTGATATCACATACCACTCACTGCTTCAACAAACTCTCCCTAGAAATATTCATTCTTACACCATTCTGCTTAAATTCCTTTTTATCAAGACTTCCATACAAAGAACATGTAAATACTATAATGTAAAATGTTATACACAGCATTTATAAAGTACATCTTAGTATTCATCATTGGATTTATTTCCTCTGGTACTGTATGCTGCTATACACTGAAACCTACTTTTATACCTTACATATGCTAATATGATTTTTAAGATATTTTTCAATGTTGGTAACATTAAAGGACAACTGCGTTTTAACAACTTTCTTCCCAAGGCTGCATTTCCTTCCTACAGAATAATCCTCAAACTCTGGCATATTAAAAAGCCTGATTTTGCAGTTCTTTACCCTCTGTGACATTTCCATTCTAGTCAGCTTCCTCAGAGCACACTGAAATCTCAAGATACCTTCCTTAGCAAGCGGTTTACCTTCCACTTACCCTACTTAACCCAACACATTTGAAAGCTTAAATAAAAATAATAAAAGCAAGGATCCAATGCCTGAGTGCTGCATTATTATTTTATTAACCAGATCATCGAGTGATTTCATCAGACTTATTCAAACTAAAAAAAAAAAAAAAAAAGCATCTCAACTCCCCAATAAATAATTTTGCTAAATGAAGCCACCTAATGAACAGATTAAAAAGTAAACGATGCAACAATAACCCACTGACAATGTCTTAATTTTCTCAACTGCAAAGTCCTTTCAAAATTCAAATGCTCATTCAGGACTTAAGCATTTGCCAAGTGAATGCTTTGAAATCCAAAATGCCTTCCTATCCTCCTCTCTTCTATCTATTTTACATTTTCGGTTGTGTAGAAATCTGTTAAAATGTGACAAACTAAACCATACTTGGAAAATCATGGCTTAGTAATGCTTACTTATGTTCATTTCCTACTTGTATGACCCACAAACAATACTGCATGTAAAATAGCAGCTATATAAACAATGAAAGTGAAGGTGCAATTAATATACTTCAGAGTGGCATAATTATGCCAGACATTCTTTCTGAAGGTCCATTTCCTACAACTCTGCATTGCTTGCAGGTACTGCAGCTCAAAGCATCTGCAATCTGACTTGTAGTCTGTACCTTCACACTTGCCAATTTTTTTCTTTTTTTAACATCTTTACTAAATTATTTGTGACACAGACAAACTTACATTTATATAAAACAAAACAAACCATTTCTATATTCTATTAAAAACTCTACTAGTGCAGATCTTACACTTAGAATTCCCCTACAATTTTCTCTTGGCCTATACTCTGATATTAATCCCTGATAGGGAAAGGCAGTCTCTACCCTGCAGTCCAAAGGTCTTCTTAGCCTTTTCCCATTCTATTACCTTTCCCTCTATAATTATTTGTTCCCAATACCTTGGTTCCTTTGCCAATTTCCTCCAGTAAATTCCAGCTCCCTCTTGCCGGTTCTCTGTACCCCTAACAGCAAAATATCCTTTCTCCATTCCCACGTTGGCTTAGCTTTCCATTTCTGTACCACTAACAGAAGTAATCCCCATCAGAAGAATATCCTTTCTCCATTCCCGTGTTGGCTTAGTTTTCAATACTTTCTGCTACTTTATGAATATAATATTCTGTATGACTCAATCTCTTTAAAGATCTGCATCCAAAATCCCACACTCACCTTAGTTATTGAATTTCCTCCCAGCTTCATCTCATCTCTTTAAGAAACAGAAAAAACACTAAAAACTGAATAAAAATGAAGGCAGGTCTGATGAAGTTTAACATTTTGTTTAAATGAAAGCGCTAACAGGATATTTTATTTCAAAGAATAAAGCATTTGTGTGATTTTCCAGCATTGTGGGCTTGTCTTATCTAAACTTGCTGCCAGTAGAGTCTGTGAACTGCCTTCTTCATTTTCATCTAATCTCTTTCCACTTTGAATTATAGCTTTCTGATTAAATTACATGTAACAGCCTTAACTGTGCAGCTCTAAAATATCCCTTCTAATCAGGCAATCTTAAACCACTTTGTTCTATTCTAAGGATCAACTTATCTCACTTGACTCTTGCCCTGTTCTTTCTCAGATAAGATTCTTTAACTCTATTAACTACCATCCAGAACTTCTCCCCCATTTAATAAAAATATGCCTGATCTACATATAAAATTGAACAGGATAAAAACATTTTACTGCTTGTATCTTGCTATCCATATCCATACATAATAAAAAAAAAGTGAGAAGCTAGAAGTTCTTATCCTTTTAGTCTCTTTCCGCATATCCTTAGCTGCCATTACAGAATACTTTTTAACTCATGCTCCCAAACACTTCATTTTATCATGTCTCCGTAAATATGGGTATTGCTGAACCAATGAAAGTGTAAGTACACAGTTTACAGCTATTGCCTTTGTTTTATCTTCATTAATTTTATATCCCCCCAAAAATCTTAACCGTCTCAGAATGTTCCACAACACTAAAATGTCCTTTTCAAGTTTCATAAGGTACAAAATAAAATAATCTGCAAATAAAGCCAACTTTTCCTGATTACCACAGCAATTCTAATCTTGAATTTCAGAGTCTTTTATTTAATTTGCTAATGATTCTAAATACAATGCAAATAAAGGGGAAAGAAGATACCCTTGCCTGGCTCCTGACACCTCTGTTCAGGCACAGCTTATCAGAGAGGAATCTTCCCACTTTGATTTTTGCCTATGATCCCTCATACATCCTCTTCAGTAACCTTATTACTATAACTAAGGAATGCAAATGTTTCCACTGCCCTACTCAGAAAATCCCAGCTTACTCTGTTGAATACTTTCTCTGCATCAAGACTCAACAGCAGCAGAATTTTCCTACATTCTGCTTCCCTCTGGATCACCATTGTCCTATTAATGTTGCCAAATGCTTGCCTACCCTCCACAAAAACACACAATGACCCACAGATCTATCAATTTTGCCAACACCTTTGCCATTCTTTTAGCTATTATAGACAAACACCTTATAATCATGGTTTAAAATTGAAATGGGCCTATAGAAGCTGTATCTGATGGGTCTTTACTGTCTTTACGTATTACAGCCACCATAGCTTCTTCCAGGATGATGGGGATTCCTCCGCCTTTTAAAACACTGTTACACAAAACCATCCAGATCTTTATCACTTTCTTCCCTACTAGCTTCCAAACTTCTACCATCTATTTCTGGAGACTTTCTTGCAGACGGCTTATACATCATTATTTTTACCTTATCTACTACTAACTTAATTGTTCATCTACCTCTAACATTGGCATATATCTGTGTCTCTTCTTGATTGCCAAATTTTTTGCTGTATACAAATTTGCATAAAATTTCCAAAATATCTCAACACCTCTGCAGGATCTTTAGTTATTTTCCTTGTTATAGGCTCCGTAAGTCAGACAAAAAGAAGTTGTGTACTTACCATAACGTTCCATATGAGTTGTTTATCTCGCCTTTATTCTCACTGACTAGTTCGGAGCCGATCCTCGGCTCCGACACGGCCGATAGCAAAGCTCAAGGTCTGCCAGTAGCTCGAGACCAAGCCCCTTATCCCAAAATGCACTGCTGGAATTACCTCAGATCTTGTTTGCTGCGAGTATATATACCCTTTTATTTATTTCTTTTTCTACAAGGAAGCACTTCCCAAAGGGGAAGAATAAGTACTGAATAACCAGGATGGTACCAGCCTCTAAGACAACTGTCAGCCAAGAGGGGGAAGGAGGGAGGGACGTGAGAATCAAGGAGAGATAAACTCACATGGAACGTTATGGTAAGTACATACCTTCTTTATGTGAAGTTGTTAAATCTCGCCGTTTATTCTCACTGATGGGTAGCGTCCCTAGCACCCTCAATCTTGGCTGGCTCATGGAAGTACGTTTTTCAGTACCGTGGAACCAAAGTAAGACCTGTCCCTGGAAGCCTTATCTACTTTGTAATGTTTGATAAAGGTATGAGGCTTAGACCAAGTGGCTGCAGCACAGTGAAGGGGCAATTTAGCTTGAAAAGCAGAAGACGTAGAAACAGCTCTGGTAGAATGAGCCTTAGGTTTGTGTGTCAATGGCATGCTTGCATTAGCATAAACAAAGGATATACAATCTGATAACCATTTAGATAGGGTTGTTTTAGCCACTGGATTACCTTTTCTGGTCTCCAAAAAGGAAACGAAAAGTTGATCTGATTTTCTACTATCCTTAGTTCTGTCAAGATAAAATCTGAGCTGTCTGTGTACATCAAGTTTGTGCAGCATGTATTCCAATTTGTGAGAGTGGTTGGGAAAGACTGGCAACTCAATGACCTGATTGATATTGGATTCAGAACAGACTTTAGGCAAAAAGGAGGGGTTTGTTCTGAGAGATAACCATGTAAGGAGGCCTGACAGATAATGCTTGAAGTTCTGACACTCTGCGGGCAGAAGTAATGGCTACTAGAAATATAGTATTCCAGGACAAATATTTGAGATCACAAGAAGATGCTGGTTCGAAGGAGGGGGGGTGGGGGGGGGGATTATTTGAGACAGCATAAAATTCAAATTCCAGGGAGAATAAGGGATTTTGACAGGAGGTCTCATGTGAAGGGCACCTTTAAGAAAAGCCTTGGGTAACTTATGGCCCATAACATTCAACCCATTGAATCCAAGGTGGAAATTTGATATGGCGGCTAACTGGACTCGAACTGTGGCAGCTGCTCCTCCTTTAAAAAATCTTTGTCAAAATTCTAAAATGGACAGTAGAGGAGCTCGGAAAGGGTTGATTTTCTGTATATTGGCCCAAAATGAGAACCTGCTCCACTTACTGGGGTATAGTTTCCTGGTGTATGGCTTGTGAGAAGACAAAAGGATTTGTCTTGCATCATCTGAGAGCGAATGAAGCCTGGCAATTAGGGGAAGTGGATTAGCCAAGCAGTCAGTTTAAGGGACTGCAGTGAAGGATGGAGGTCCCCTGACGGGTTTGTCAGAAGGTCCGCAACTGGGTCCAGGATCCATAATTCCTCCAGTAGATGATGGTGAAGGAAGGGGAACCTAATCTGTCAAGGCCAGTAGGGAGCTAGGACGATAACTGTTCTTCCCAGCGACTTTGCTTTCTGTAAAACCTTGGGTATCAATAGAATAGTTGGGAATGCATATAGGAGACCCAGAGGCCAATCGTGTACGAGTGCGTCTCTCAGGGAATGTCCTGGAGGTGGTATTAGGGCAAAGTAGCTTCTGCATTTGGTATCGATGTGACTTGGCAAAGGTTGCAGCAAGGTTGGCCCCATTTGCGGAAAATCAAATCCGCAACTCGGTTGAGAGACCACTCGTGAGGCAACAGTATTGCCCTGCTTAGCTTGTCCGCTATCATGTTGGATTTCCCCAGGATGTGCATTGATATCAGAAAATGGTGGGATGACACAGCCCACTGCCATACCCTGAGGGCTTCTCGACAAAGGGGGTAAGACTTGGTTCCACCTTGTTTGTTCAAGTACCAGACCACTGACATGTTGTCTGTCTGAATTGCAATTGTCCCTTGAGAAAGAGAGTCCTGAAAGTACTGCAACGCCAGAAGAACCGCTCTCAACACCAGAACACTGACATGCAGATGCGACTCTTGATCCATCCATGTGCCTTGGGCAGTCTTTCCCTGAAAATGCCCCCCCACCCTATCAGGGAAGCGTTCGTGGTCACAGTGGCTATGGGGGGGGGGGGCAAAGGGTCTTCCGATTGGAACATGAAGAGACGTCAACCACCACCGAAGGTCTCTCTTGCACGAATCTGTGATGAGAATCATGTGGCGCATTGGTAACTTTTGGTAAGACCACTGAGCGAAAAGGAGCCATTGAAGGATTCGCATAAGCATCCTTGTGAGTGGTACAGCCAGGATTGCTGCCGCCATCAAACCTAGCACCTTCAAGACCCTCTGCTGCTGTAGCTTTGTTCTTTGACACCAGTGAGATGACGTGTTGGCGAAGAAGTGAGACTTTCGACTGGAAGACGTAGAGTTGTGGTTGAGGTATCTAACTCTGCTCCTATAAAAACAGTATGCTGCAATGACAATAAGACAGACTTTTCGAAGTTGATTGTAATGCGCAATTGATGGCAGAGTGTCAGAGTATATTGTGTTGCCTGAGTCAACTGATGCCCGGTGGTAACCATGAGGAACCAATCGTCTAGGTATGGAAACACCTGGAATCCTAGATGCCTCAGGTGAGCTGTGACCACTGCCATGCATTTGAACACCCTGGGGGCTGTAGTGAGACCAAAGGGCAGGGCTCGAAACTGGTAATAATTGGCTCCCAGCCGGAAAAGCAGGTGACCCCTGGAGCATCTGTTCATCTTTATGTGATAGTACGCGTCCTTGAGATCTATGGAGCACATCCTATCGCCTTTCCCTAGGAAGGGAAGAATGGACTGAAGCGTGACCATTCAGAATTTCTCGTTCTTTACAAATTGGTCAAGTCTGCTGAGGTCCAAGATAGGTCTCCAGTCCACTGTTTTCTTTGGTACCACAAAGAATTTTGAGTAAGTTCTGAATCCAACTTGGTCTGCTGGGACTGGTTGGATGACTTTTTCTAGCAATTTTTGGACCTCTACGATTGCTTGTTCCCTGAGACTGGGTGGAACATCTGGTATTCTGTTTACAGGAGTAGGAGGGGAAGAGAACGGTATGAAATATCCTATGGAAATGATGCTTTGTACCCATGTATCTGATGTTAAGTTTAGCCAGGCTTCTGGGTACAAAGACAAGTGACCCCCGACTGCCATCAGAGCCGGGCCTCCTTTCAGGAGCGCTGGTAGGGCTGACTAGAGAACTGGCCTCTGTCACCCTGTTGCTGCGGACCCCCCCCTGTCACACGGGCGACGTCTTATGTTATAACCCCCTCGTCTGCCTTTAGAGGGGGTTTCTCCACGTGTGTCCTGAAAGGCTCCCTGTGCTTTCCGGAACCACATTTTCTCGCCCCTAGGGCCCTTGGGGTAGGGCCGAGTAGGAGTAGAAAAACTAACTCCAACGACAGATAGGGTTCTTGCCTTCCTGCTCACACCTGGTTAAAGTTTCCTTTACTTTAGGCTCAAACAGTGATGAGCCATCAAATGGGGTGTTGATAAAGGAAGACCTCAAGGGCTCCGCAAAGGAACAGAGACGCATCCAGGCTTGTCTCCGCAGAGCAATGCCTGAACTAGTGGCTCTACTCAAACCATCAGCGGCATAAAATATGAGATGCATGGACGAGTTCACAACCGAGTTTAGGGTAGCGAGCTGTGTGACTACTTTGTTGGCAACCCCTGCAGCTACAAAGAGACAGGACTCTCCTCATGGCATCGAAAGCACCATGGCTCTGATGAGAAGGGGTAGACGGATATGGAGGGACCGTCCGATCCTCCCACACCGAAACCATGGGCTCTGAGCCCGAGGTAGGAGCCGAGCTCATCAGAGCCAAAGCCCCGTACCCTGGAGAGCATCTCCTAGCTCTTTCAGATCTCTTTGCAGTCACGTAAAATGGGTTAAATAGTTCAGCGATCACAGAGAAAAATTTGCTGAACTAAACATGTGTTTCCCATATCTATCCATGATCCTAGAATCTCAGTTAGGAGGATGGATAGATGCGGATGTTTCAGACACTTCCTTTTTGGTGGCTGCAGCTACCACCATGGCATCAACAGGCACTCCTTTGGTCAAAAAGGCTTTGTCCACTGAGGCAGAGATGAACTTATTCGGCTTCCGAGGGACAAGTTCCATGGCCTCCGGTGACTCCCACGCCTTATGAGAGATCAGCTTCATGAGCTCGTTGTAAGGTGGAGACACCCAAGAAGTGGAAGGTTGAGACCAAAATGCCTTCAAGAGCACTGACTCGTCCTCACAGTAGGGGTTTTGGACTGCCAATCGCCTCACTGACTAAGGATCTCTAATATATCCGCAGAGGAGATATCCTCAAAGGGGGATTGAGGGGGACCCTTCTGACTCATCCAAGTCAGTGTCGGATGTCAAAGACTCCTGTGGAGAGTCTAAGTGCCTCCTCTTGCACAGTCTCTTCCTGGGTACCTCCTCAGTGGGGAGATCTGGGGAGGTCTTGGAAGAGCAGGGGACACCCTGTGGGGCCACTTGAGGCTCAGCGTCTCTATGTTTTTAGGACCGGTAGACGTAGAAGCGGACACAGGAGCTTGAGAGGAGAAGGAAGCCTGAACTGATGCAGATGATGTCTTAGGAGACAGGACTCTCCTCATGGCATCGAAAGCACCATGACTCTGACGAAAAGGGGTAGACGGATATGGAGGGACCGTCCGATCCTCCCACACCGAAACCATGGGCTCCGAGCCCGAGGTACGAGCCGAGCTCATCCGAGCTGAAGCCCCAAGAGGATGAGTCGGCACCGACAAATCAGTCCGACTATCCTCCCCGGACCCAACAGGAGAGTGTCGGCTCCTAGCGTCCTCGGTCGGCGCCAAGGATGTCAGAGTAGATGGAACCGATAACACCGGTACGGGTGTCGGTTCCACAGGTTTGACAACTATTGGTTCGGGCTCCTTTGGCTCCGAGAGTCCAGTACGGCTCGGAGGAGTAGTAGTCAAGTCCTGTTCAATGGTCTTCTGCTCCGGCGAAGTGGTCGGGGCCGACAACAATTTAGCAAATCCTGGTGCCTGCAGAAGCTTCTGCACTAGCCGATCCATATCAGAGAGGCTGACCGAAGACTTTGAGGAATGCACCGAAGGTGCTGACTGGAGCAGAGGAGATGAGGGAACCTCAGAGACCGGCTCCAAGACTGGGAGCTGGCACCGAACAAAAGGGACACTCTGTTCCGAGGAGTGTGGAATCGATGACCCTGTACCCTATAATCTTTTTGCCTTCTTGGTTTGTTTAGAATCAGAAGATTTTGAAGAAGTGCTGGCAACTTCCTGGCTACCCAATGCCTCAGAGAAAGTACACTGCAGCAACCCCCTATCTATGAGTTTTTCTCCTTCTCTCTAACAGAGCCCTAGATCAAAAAGAGTGGCAAATACCGCAAGAGTCTTGGAGGTGTTTAGCCCCCAGACAGTAAACACATTGGACATGTCAGTCCGTGACGGACATTTTCTGTCCACAATCTGGACATTTCTTAAACCCCGATTTGGGGTGAAACTTTTCTCTCTCATCCATGTTATAAAGCGACACACCACAAAATTAACCTGTATAGGTTAATTACAGGGCTGACTAAGCCCACACTAAAAAATATACTAAGTATAAATTGTAAAACTAAATAGGGCTAAGAAAGGGCCCAACACTAAGCAAAACTAAGCCAACACAGGGCACTATCTCTAGAATCTAACCTACTTAAAACTATATTATTTTTAACAAGAGACACACACACACTAAATAGGAATAAACTCTCAAAAAGAAGTAGAAGAAAGTTTTTTAAAACTTGCGATTTAGCAAAAAATGGTCCAAGCTGACTGGATCACCGAGATCTCTCTTGCCGCGGCAAACTAGATCTGAGGTAATTCCAGTAGTGCATTGCGGGATAAGGGGCTTGGTCTCGAGCTACTGGCAAACCTTGAGCTTTGCTATCGGCCGTGTCGGAGCAGAGGATCGGCTCCGAACCCATCAGTGAGAATAAACGTCGAGATTTAACAACTTCACATCAAACTTTATTACCTTATGTTCTAAGTGTTTGTGCTAAAAGTTTTTGTGCTCTGGAGTTATAAAAAATAAATAAATAAATAGCTACTTAACAGCAACCGTTAAACTTAAGAAAATTATCCAGGTAGTCCTTTATTCTCTCTTTAGCACTTTGCAAGCTGCACCTCACCTCTTCCTGTTCTGTGAGATTTCCCTTATCCTGCAATACTTCAGCCTCTGAAAGCCCCTCTAAACAATTCTTATTTAACCACATCTCTCTCTTATTTCTACCCTATTGGTAACTCCACTTTCATTTTATCCCACTCACTAGCTGTAACTTCTTAAGTACCATCTTACATAATAACCCCCAAATAATTTCTATTACCCATTCCTTAAAGTCCACTCTTTTTAACAGGTAGGTGGGAAAGCACCACTTAATCATTTTTACTTCATTACTTTGCATTTTTATTTTCGTTATTATTGGAACATCATCTGAAATAGTTACTGGAAGTGTGTCAAAGCTGTCAATTAAACACACTTATTCCAGTGAAATATAATTTCTGTCTAGCCCAGTTATTGTACCTTGGGGAATAATAAATCCTCTCAGAGATTCTACTACTGAAGTCACCCTCAACAACCCAAGATTATAGCCTATTAACAAATCATGCTTTTGTCCAATCTTTTTCTCTTTTTGTACTGTAATGTCTACATTTCTTAATACTAAAAGATGAATGAAAGAAACAAAAGAAAAGAAAAAAGGACATCTATTTACTTCAGTATCTTTATCACATACAATAACTAAAAAATGCCTTACTATAGAACATGTAATTTATATCATGGAAAAATTACTGAAATGCTGTTAAAAATGGAAACTTTTACTTACCCTTTTCCCTCTCTTTCTCTAAGTGTCTTTCCAAACATCAATGACATGAAGTGAAGCAAATGCCTTTCAGTTCCAAGTTTAACAAAGTCAACATAAGTCCATTCTTTCAACATTTTTTGTACAGTCATTTCACAAATGTGACTGGCACTTTGCAAAATCTCGCATTTACTTACTAATATACTTGTTGCTGCTGTTCTTCCTGTTCATTTCCATCTCCCAACGCCAGACTCCGGTTCAATTCCAAGGTAATCCCTATTCAACTACTATACTTTTCCCTCTCTCTCTCTCAAGCATTTTCCTTTGGAACTTTGGAAAAGTTTTCATTGAAAGTCTCTCTAAGAGCTTTATTATCAAAAAATGGAAAGATGAGCCCCTTTCTGTTTGACGGACAAACTTTTGTATTTTCACCTTAGCCTATTCTGAATTAAAAATGATTTTGATCCCATGGGGAAAAAAGTACTTTGAAGAAAACTGGATACAGCAGCTTGAATCTCACACCTAACTCTTTATATTCCCCGACTGCTAGAATATATTTGCTTCTCCCCTGGCTGGTAAACAATGAATAATCATTTCCCACAAACACTCTAATGTATCCAGTTATTAACACTTTGTCCTTCTGTCACAGTTTTGTCAGGATAAACTCTTTCTGCTGGCAGAATTGCATCTTTACTACTACAGGTCTTGGCTGCTTTCTGATGGTCATGTTTGGAGGATACACACAATGTGCTCTTTCAATTAAAGCCGGATATGAAATACCAGTCCAGTTGCTTATTTGTGCCCTTATAAAATTAGTAATAGATCTCCTTGGCTCATATCTTTTCATTTCTTTCATGCTGGGAAAGCTGACGTTAAGCTGTTGATCAGTGTGTAGCCATTTTGGAAGTGCCACACTTTCCAAACTGTTACTTGTATTGTTACCTTTTACATAAACAGCTAGATCATCTAAAATGTCCTAAATCTCAGCCTGGACCAACACAATTTCCCAAGTTATTGGGCATGGCTTCTCTGACATCCAAAGTATAGGTTCATTCCTAGATTCCATCTTCTTATATGAAACAGTCCACCAGAAACTGTGCCCAGAAAATCCAAAAGGTCTAAAGCTTGGTATTTTTATCATTAGATATTTCTTCAAAAATTAAGTATACTCTTACCCCCCCCCTTAAATTTATTACTTAAAATCAATCCATTGTAGTAAGCCAATTGCCTCCAACAAACCTACCTGTTACAACATTTATTCTTAGATAAGCAAGGATAAATACTAAAACAAGATTCCACCTAATCCAACTTCCGTATCCCAAAATAAGTCGCCAAATGCAGATGTAGACCAAAGTAGCAAGAAAGTTCATAAAATGGCCTATAAACGAGCCAGTAGCAGCAAAATAATTTCAGTAAAACAGTTCCAAATGGTAAGTGCTTTTGTCCGCTTATATCGTGGACTTTATCAATTAATTATTTTGTATATATATATATATATATATATATATATATATATAAACATTATGCATGTATTTAATTGATCTTATTTCATTGGTTGTTTTTTTAATTTAAGGGAAGAATGGGAGTGTTATTTAAACAGCCTAAATGGTGAGACATTTTGGTTTGATAACTACGAAAGTTGGAATAGGTGGGATCTTGTTTTATTGTGTGTTCTTATCCACCTGTTTGTTCAGTTTACATTTTAAGGATAAATGCTGCTACATATCAAATACGAACTGCTGACCACTGAAACTTGCTTTTCAGTACTTAACATTTACATTTCAGAAATGCAGCGTATTTCTTTATGTTTACAGACTTCAAATTTCATTACCAGACCATATAAATTAAAAATCAATAACAAAGTATCAACATTTATAGTAAATGAGCAAAAACTGTAAATACAAATCTTTCCATTCTGCCAATACATTAGAACAGCTGGGGCCCTCACTGTCACACATACTGAATCCACATGTAATGTGCCATTAAAATGCAGAGTAATTGTGACTCAAAATTATCACTAAATTTATAGAAACAATTCCTCAATCTGAGAAAAAACATTTTATTAGGTACTCTCAAAACTACAGTATTCATAAATGGTGTGTTATCACAGTTTTTAAACTATATTATATATTATAAAACACCCATTAGCAGACAAAATAATCAGCAGAACCCAAGGTAAATATCTTCTGACTTTTTATCAGAGTCTTTAAACTCGGTTTCTGAAAATGAGACAAGTACAACTGGCCTCAATGGAAGATGTTACACATTTGTGAATTTTTGGAATGAGAAATAGGATCCCTAGATGGAGAACCGATCCATAATTTTTTTTTTTTTTTTAAACACATAGGGGTCAGGGGGTCACTTCAACTGTGAATTATCTACAGACAAAGTTCACACACCAGGGTGGCTAGCCCTGCCATGGCCTGGATGTGTACATTCTATTTTAAAAAAATGCAAACATATCTTGGTAACACAACTGGTGCACTCTGCTCTATCTAAAAGAGATTTATCATGCTTAAGCAGATTTCATGAGAAAATATACAGCAGAAAAACTTGACATATTTTTATTATAATATTAATAACCACTAAAGCACCACCTCTCTGCTTACATAACTGTGACAGAAGAGTCAATGCATACATTTTTCAGAGTGCACAGTTTTTCTTAAATTATAAAAATTTCTCATTAAGAAAGGTAGTAACATGGGTAATTTTTTGGAAAGTGGAAGTACACATTATGAGTACAGTAAAAGGTATCTACAAGCTGCAGTACAGGTTATTTGCGAACAACCACTCTTTTTACTTTAAGAATACAGGAAGGGGTTAAGCTTCTCTGAAATATTTTGACTGAACCCCCGATTCTTTTGCTTATTTAGCCAGCAGTTCTACATGTGATACATTTTATGCGAGTCATACCGTGAAATAAAAAACTGTATGTACAGCCACAACTGTGCTAATGAGGAGAAAATATTAATAATGTATTAATTTAAGCATATTATAGTTAGTCACAATTTTAAAAAATATTTACTTTATATCAGATTAGGCAGAAATGGATAATGGTGGAAGGGGGATGAGAAAGAATTTTCCACCTTCCAAGTTTGAATGAACATTTGAATTTAAAAAGTGCTTTGAAGCTAAGAAAATGAAGACATTAATTGTCTTACTGTTTTATCCCATGCCTTTTAATATTATGTTTACTGGGTGGCTTCCAGGACCAAAAAGTATTTAATGGAAGTTTAAGATGCTTTTATTTAGTCATAATTTATCTGTTGAAGTGTTCTGCTGTTTCCTTAATAAAAATGGTAAGTCAAAACCTGGGCACTATTTTTTTTTTGGCTTTCATAGTGCCTGCATTCTATTACTGGCAGAGTTGCTTACTTCACATATGAAAGTTTCTTGCAAATAAAAACATGCACAGTAGGGTATCTTTAGTTCTTTTTTATTTTACACTAAAATGGGGGTAATAAAGTGACAGATCTGTGACTCTTACGGAGTGTGTTTTGTTACATACATACTGATTTCCTCTCTTGGTGCCATAAATCTATTCAGCCCCTTGCAGTATGAAGGTGAAGAAACCTGATAATCACCAATGGTAAAAAGCAGAATGTTGCAAAACAGTAAATATGAAAAACTAGCTGGCTGAGTGAAGGAAGGTTGGATAAGGGCAAGACCTGAAACTTAAAACAGCTTTTGATTTTACAGTGTAAAACACACAAACACACACACACACACACATATATATATATATATATATATATATACATAAATGAAACAAATATGCATAAATTACTGCAAACCAGTCATGGACAGGTTTCAAAATACTCTGAAAACATAACACTAATCTACACTATTTCCTCTCTAAGTGAAAGAAGCTGCCAAAAGAGGTGCACTGCATTAAAGGCAAAAAAAGATCCTTAAGAAGACAAGATCTCACAAGATATCTACTGTGCAATCAGGGTTAGGAAATAATTAAAATTGTTAGAAAGTTATTGTGATGCTGGCAAGTTTGGACAGGGTAGAACTTCATAACAGAAAAAATGTATTTTTTTCTAGTTTCGCCCATTCCTTCAGTTTTGCATTATACCCACTAAAACTGCTGGTATGTATGATTACACTTCTTCAAATTCAGAACTGACTAAACAGTGTTTGTGCCTCTGGCCCTGATGGTGAGTCCTCTCACCCTCTTTGCAAGTGTATAAATACAAAAATTAAAATGAGAAAAATGAAGATGAAAGAAGGTGATGGCCACTAGGAACAGCATATCTATACAGTACTGGGTTTACCAACACTATACTCAACAAGGACATGATGCACAGAAATGTCTAACATGTGCACTCTGACTTCAAAATAAACTAAGACCCAGATCATACAGGTGGCAAAAGTGTGTCAAAATCACATGCAAGCTAACCAACAGGCGCAATAGAGTGCAACTTCAACCAACTTGAGAACATTCTCCACTTGGAACCATAAGAATACCAATTAGAAGACTTCCTGGCAGTCTCAAACTAGAAATCTACACCTGGAAGCCCAGTGGGATGAAAGGATCTAGGTTAGGAGTGATTAGGAGCCAGGCTCCATGGCAGAGCCATCTATTCCCCCAGCAATGAAGGACATGCACTGCCTATTAATGGCAGGGCTCTTAAAGCACAAGGGCCCGTAAGGCCTTCAAGTCATGCTCTGTCAGTCACCAAAGGGGAAAATAGGTTTACTATTTCTCCTATGAAATTTACAGTAAGTCAAGGAATAAAATGGAATAGCAGGAAAATGTACAGAACATCCCATACCACCAGTACCTAAATTCTGTTTTGCTGCATCTAGGAAAAGGCAAGTGTGATTATATTCACAGATGGAAAACATACAATTTGAGTGTGTCAGGCTTTGGGAAGATTCTGAATAGATATACCTTCTAAACAAAGAGCACCAGGAAAGAGCTGGAGGCCCACATCACAGCATCCACCTGCCTGTTCACTGCCTCAGGAAAGTGAATCTCTAAGAGGAAATTTGTATGGTCAACAATTGATCACCAGTCTAATTAATGGAATACGTGCCTGAGGAGCTAAGAGGGGAGGACAGGAGCAAGTGGTTACTGCTGGATCACCCATCCTGGAGGAAGGCAGCTATGGCTTGCCAAATGGGCAATACCTAGCAATAGTACTACGTGTTAAATCCAGTGGACATAGTCTGCACTGTCAAAGTGCACTTACGCTAGAAGCACAGTGAAGCTTTTCATATACAGGCACTCTTCCCCTCAGGAGACGGTAATAACACAATCTGTTGGAGCATCTGAGGGGGGTGCTCCCTTGCAGAGATGGTAGTACTTCCCGCAGGACCAGCAAACCCAGCAATGCCCTATCACCTTACTCTCTGAGGAACATAGGCCATATCTGGATTCTTATGTAGGAATAAATGAATCATGAGCTTCTGCTTAGTCTAGTCATACATCCCCCTCCTGAATGAATGTGCTGAATGGATGTTGATAAAGAAACCATCATGTGAAGTCCTGGGTTGAGGAAAAAAATCACCCCGTACTACCTATGCAGTTGAGCTAGTGCATGACTGAACTTAAGACAGACATGAACCACAAGATCACAAACTGACAAGGGAGCACATTCCAATCAGATATCACTGTATAGGTAAAGGACTGCAAAAACCAAAGAACGACAGAGTGTGAGCTTAAAAACCTCAACAAACTACTAGAATAGCAGCCAAAGGAGATAATCTACAATAATTAAACACCTGCATTCCATTTTTATTTTCAGAACTTCAACAGAAATTACCATAACAGTCACTGGCTTAGTGACTGAACTCCCTAACTGTGAGCCCCTGAGTGTGCTTCATGCTCCCAGCAAACATATTCTACTCGAAATCTAGGCCCTAGGACATGAAACCCAGACCAGAAATACATTTCCTGAAAGACAGCTTTGCTTGCGTTACTGCCAGTCTCAAGTGTATTGTGATTTGTAACCATAACATGCACCTGGATGGCTAAAGGGACCGATTCCTAGGATATGACTGGCTGCCAAAAAGAGAACATTTATCTGAAGAAGAGGCAAATCTGGATCTAGTTGCCAAGTGCTTGTGCTTGGGAGGTGTTGTGACATACGGCTGGGACTACAGAAAGGACCACCCTGCCTCTGTCTACATGAAGAACTTCTCAACTTGATCATCTGTACAGGATGATAAATACTCCTCATCTTTAACAGATGGATTGAACATTTGGCACTTGTGACAGTTGTCAATGCTGTACTGCTCCATACAGACAGTAAATGTCCTCGCTGGTAATTTGACAGCAAAAGACACAAATTAGAAATATGCATACATATGTATAAACGGCAAGAACTAGCAATCTCCTGTTGTACTGTATGTCAGTCATATATGCAAACATGTTATAATATGGGATTTTTAAAAAAAATATATATACTTAATTCCAGATGGTGATAAGTAATACCCAACCTTGGCTCCATCAAGGAGGATCCAAATAATTAAATCCAGTCATTTAACAGTATAAATTATGTTTCAGTATGTATCTGGACATACTGAAACTCTAAAAGACAAATGCAAATGTAAAAGTAAAATCATTCAATACCTAAAATAACTGCAGTACACATCAGAGCATAAAAAATATAACAATGATGCCCAAGAACATACATTTTGGTCAAGGTGGTAAATGTTAAAAATACATTTACAGTCACCATGCTGAAAGTCTGGAAATGAACATAATGGAAAATTTAAAAAAAAAAAATTCTGGAAAAAACATGAAACAACAATCATTACCAATGAATGATTAAACAAACTGAACTTTTTCATGACTTAATACGAGTGAAAGCAAAGGTAATTTTCTGAATGCATGGTGGAAAAAGTACAGTTGTGTACACTTAACATAAATGTAGAAGTTCGAGTGTATTCACTGCTGCAGTCATTACATTTGGGTAATCTGCTGGCAGGTTGACCTCAGTCGGCCTGATTAAGAAAGTCTTGGGTCCTGTTTTGGTTGCTGCCCTTCTCAAGTGCGGAAAAGTAAGTTCGGAAGTTTTTTAATTAAGTTTCGGAAGTTTTTTAATTAAGTTTTGAAAGTTTCTTCCTAGTTCAATAGTCGGTTATACATAAGTAAGTTTTAGCCTCCGGACAAATGGATAGCACACCTAGCGAGGTACCAGGCTCCAGTAGCCAAAGCCTTTTCGAAGAAGGCATCAACTCGGAAACAGCAGCATTACAACGAGAATACCAAGAGGTCATGCACAGGGCACAAGGCATCCTAAATAGATGCAGGGACCTACGTATCAATACCGGAGACTTTACCCCTAGCCTTTTTACAGGCTACAGCAGCAGTCCAGCACAGAACAATGCCGGCAACAACCAGCAGACCACTCCAGAGGGACCCACAAGATCCCGTGACAGAATGGCAAGTGACAGCGCCGCAGGACTGACCACGATCATCCCACCGGAAAGACCAACAACAGCGCTCCCGCCAGCAGACCCACGAGGATTAAATGCCAACGCCAACACCGTCCTGCATCTGATGGAAGGACCAAGGGGAGGAAACCCTTCCTTATCAATAACCAGCAACAACATCCGAACACAGAGGTTATGAGAGCGGCACAACCGCCCCATTCGAACCAATGTAAGAACCTCATCTTTGATCTAGAAAGGAAATTGATGCTGTACAAAAATATTGAGTACGACATCTATTATCTGAAGTCCTGTGTACACCACGGGATCGTCCCACAGGGCCTCAGGTTTTATAGATTCCCCAATGGAATCTCCAGGGACATGAACATTTTCTCTGAGCTGGTCAAACTATATAATGACACAGGACTAACTACCCTCAACCTCCTCATTGACAACAACCAAGGGAGACTCAACCAGCTCAAAGAAGAATTGCACAAACTGCAAGACCAGGCCCTGAAACATCAGGACTTTGAAAACTACAGGCATACGTTCGATGGCATTTCACCCAGGATCACTTTGCATGTGGCCACGCTAGTATTCAGGAAACAAAAAAAGCTTAACAGAGACTTGCAGCAATACGGGAATAACCAAGCGTACAGGCTCGAACGAGAGACAGAACAGGCCTACCCCTGTAACCACAGGACCAACAAACGATGTTCGACCTGGGCATGACATGGTCGCTATGCCATTAGAGACACAAGACGCACCAAGGCCACCTATGGCAGCTAGACCAAACCCTCCCAACCCGCCTCCTCAAGCCCCACCCAACGGAGCAAGTCCTCAAAACTTACCAGCGGAACAGGTGTTTGCCCTCAATCAGCAGCCTTTTTTATGGCAGGGCAACACAACAGGGCAACCCCCCAACTGGAATCAGCAGCACAGGGGCAGAGGACAAAGGAGGGGGAGCGGGTACTACAGAGGGAGGAGGCAGAACTCCACCAGGTGGGTACAGGTAGGCAGACCCATGGCCACCAGGAGCTCAACGAGGGGATATTAACCCTCAGGAAGAATCAGCTCCACAATACTGTGTTCAATCTGACGAACAGATACCTCACTCCAGCACACCTGCTACTATTAAGCAAAGGCTTCTCTTTCCTACCCTCGCAAAGAGGACCCCTGATGTGCTACGCGACCTCAGGCTCTACCTGAGGAAATTGAACCTTAAAATCATCTCACGATGACCAGGAGAAGGGCCTACGGCAACCCAGGGCACCCAGAGTCAAACTGCCAACAAACTCAGGAGGAAAAGTATGTACACCCCAGCCATCAATAATACCCTCCAAGCCTTCCAAAATGTATGCGAGTTTGAGATCAGA
>NC_056743.1:1003900464-1003955464 GCF_019279795.1 Protopterus annectens | reverse complement strand
AGCAGCCCTGCAAGAGGCCTCCAAGGAATTAAAACCACATTGCAAAGTATGTTTTCCAACTTGTTCAGCTGAATGTAATAAGTCCTGTAAATCTTTATTTTCCACACAGTCAGAAATTAAAATCATTTTCTGTTTAAGCAGTCCCATGATATGCTGTTGATATTTTAGCATATGAAATTGACAGTTTAAAGCCCTGACTGCCAAGGCTGCAGAAGTGTAAACCTTCTTACCCCATCTATCCAGCGCCCTGGAATCTATCAGAAGGGGTAGGATTTTTAGCAGTAGAGGGCTTAATGCCCTTGGGACCCTGAGAAATGGTTTCAGGATCAGCAGTAGGGTTTTTGAAAAGGAATTTGTGGGAGTCAGAAACCCTGTAGTATCTGTCTAGCTTACTAGGAGCTGCAGGCAGAGAATCAGGAGTCATACTAGATTCTGAAAAAACATCATCAACAATGTCTAGAACAGGAGGAATAGCCAAAGGCCTATGCTGAAGAAGAAGAAGAAAATCTCTAAGTCTCTTTTTAGATTCAGAGAAATCCTGACTTTCCCAGTGGAAATGTTCCCTTAAGTTATGTAAAGTTTCTCCAAGAGAGAAATCCTCAGGGGGAGAAGCAGAAGGGATGGAATCTTCTGCATCAGAGTCCTCATAAATAGGTATAGAAAAATCCTAATCAGTAGTAGAAACAGAAGAAATAGAATCCTGATCTGAAGATTCATAGACAATGTCTTGTCTAGGCCTCTTAGCTGGAGGGGGTTGGCTACCCCTGAGCAAGGTAATTAAATCCTCAGCCATTTTGATCATTTGTTTTTTAGGCATAGGGGCCTGCACACATGGCCCAAGTGTCGGTTTTTTAGACATAAATAGATTTTGGCCTTTGTTTTGAAGATGGCGTTGGTTTAATATACAAATCTTTAGGCCTGAAAACACCCTCAGAAGCCAGTGCCTGCACAGCAGCTCCGGACCCATCTAAGGTGAAGACATTCGCGGGTTCAATACTTAAAGCATCTCGTGGCATACCGGACTCCGAATGTGTCTCAGTAGAGGCCTACGAAAGCTATATTAAATCCAGAATTAATGGACATGCTCCACCTCAGTAAATCTAAATCCCTTAGAGCCACACGCTCGAGGGATTTGAACCTCAGCACAGAAATAAATAGAACTTGCTGGAGGGACAGGTTCATAACCCAAAGGCTCTCTTCGTCTGGAATAGAATTCCAGTTCATGTGAGGCAGAGCACCTCACTGAATCTCTTCAAGAAGAATCTCGATAGGTGGATGGGGGATCGTAGGTTTGTCCCAGGGATTACTCCCGTGTCACTATTAGACAGAAGCACAGTAAACTAAACTTTAAAAAGGGCACAGTATACTCAAATCAAGGGGTGGCATAAGCCATACAGAATCGGGCTAGGCTTATAATTGCCCCAGGGCAGATAGCCTAGTATGAACCTATGAACAAATCAAAAGTAGCGGACATCAGGGGCTGTGAAAGTGCCTCACTGAGTACAGGCGAACTAGCGACTGGCTTAGGAGAAGTGTCGTCATCAGTTCTGGACCTCGACGGTCTGTCTCTGTCTTTTTCTTTGTATTTTTTAGGTATTCCGGTAGCCGGATTGCTAACCGACATCATTTCTGGATAGTTAAATCATTAGCCAAAATATTTAGAAGCAAAAATGTACCGACGTTTAATAGTGCGTTGATTAAATCTAGCACAAAACCGACAACAAGGTATGTTATGATCAGGGCCTAGGCAAGGAATGCAGTACAAATGAAAATCCTTATGAGGTATTTGCTTCCCACAAGTAATGCCATTATTAACTTTTACTGACATCGGTAAGGAGCAAGAAAAAGTTTCCCCAACGGGGTACTTAGCTTTTAGTAGAAGACTTCGGTTCTGAAACTTGAAAATGAAAATTTCAGAGGTCGGCCGACCGGCACTTGCGAACTGTTTCTGCTTCGGGCACAGAGCGGCAACAAAGACTGATGTAATGGCGTCAGCTGTATGTTTTATACCCCTGATGACTTGACATCATGGAACAAGAGACAGCAACCGACACAGGACCCAAGACTTTGTTAATCAGGCTGACTGAGGGCAACCTGCCAGCAGATTACCCAAATGTAATGCCTGCAGCAGTGAAACACGAAGAACTTTCTCAAATGAGTTTGACACTACCTCATATGGAAAAGAAAGACAAGTTGTGTAAAATCTTACCATAACCATAGACTTTCTTCTCTTACATGTTGCAGTATTCATCACATATGGGTTTACTCCTCTTGCTACCTGAACGTTCGGGCAGTATACAAAAGATTTCAATCACTCTATAGTGCATAGGACATCTGACATGGCTAGCAAAACATGGGCCATAAAAGTGAAGTATGCACGCACCAGCCCTCAAAGTACAGCTGTGTACACTTACCATAAATGTAGATGTTCAAGTATATTCACTGTTGCAGTAATCACATTTGGGTTATCTGCCTGCAGGTAGCCCTTAGCCGGCCTGAATACCAGAGTCTTCAGATTTGTGCATCGGATGCTGTCACTACTTCCATGATGTCAGGTCATCAGGGGTATAAAACATGCAGCCGATGCCATTACATCAGTTTTTCTTGCACCAGATGTCAGGTGCCCCTATAATAGGGAGCAATTATATGGTATGGAACACCCCCAGCAAAAAGCAAATACACATGATATATATGCCAAACAAGGAGGAAAGGTAAAAGTCAAGAGAAGTCAGGGTGCTGGAGGGAGGGTAACCAGGACTGCAACAGTGATTACACTTGAACATCTACATTTATGTTAAGTGTACACAACTGTACTATGTTCATGTTCCACTGTTGCAGTCATCACATTTGGGTTGATTCCCAAAGCTAAGGAAGGGTGGAGGTAGTTAAAGAGCATTAGGGCTAGCAATAAGGCTCTGTAAAACTGCTGTGGGAAATCCAGCTCTGGATTTAGAAAAGATAGGCAAGGTGGTAATGCTTGGTGAAAGTATGTACAGAGCTCCAGACTGAAGCTTCCAGGATGTCCCTGGTAGGGACTCCTCTGAGAAATGCAGTAGAGGTAAATGTAGCCCTGGTGGAATGTGTTCTTATCCCCTGTGGGGTAGGTTTTCCATGGTGTTAATAGCAGAAATGGATGCAATGTGCTATCCATTTGGAAATGGTTTGCTTTGAAATGGCCTTCCTTCTCTGCCCCTGCAGCAAATATCACTAGCAGCTGGTCAGATTTTCTGAGAGGCTTAGCCCTGTGCTAATAGAATCTAAGCTGTCCATGTACATCTAGAGAATGCAGTATATCCTTTCCCCTTTATTCTGAAGATTAGGGGAAAAAGTAGGCAAACGAATGGACTGGTTTAGAGCCACACTAGACACCACCTTGGGCATGAAGGATGGATTAGTCCTGAGGGAAACCCTGTCCACGTGGAAGATAATGAAGGGTTCCACTGCCATGAGGGCCTGCAGTTCAGACACTCTTCTTGCTGAAGTGATGGCTAGAAGTAAAGCTGTTTTCCAAAAAAGGAATTTCAACTCTGCTGTAATAGCTGGTTCAAAGGGGGGAACAGTGAGATTTTCCAATACAAAGTTAAGGTCCCAGGCTGGAGTGGGAGCCCTTCTGGGCAGTCTTAAATTTTTGGCCCCTCTAAGGAATTGTTTTAGCAGGGGATGAGAGAAGAGGGGTGGGGTCAGTATTATAATGTGCTGATATGGCAGAGGCATGAATCTTAATTGAAGAGAAAGATAGGCCCTTGTGGAGCATTTCTGTTAAATAATCCTAAAATATGAGGTAAGCTGGGCAATGTTGTGCCCATCCCGAGCCTGGCTCCAGGAACAGTATATTTTTCACTTTTCTGAATAGGATTTTCTAGTACTAGGCCTCCTTGCCTCGAGAATGACATCCAACACCTGCTTACTGAGGGATGCTGGAGGGGAGGTCAGGGAAATTAGCTAGGCTGCAAGGTTTAGGGTTTGAAGCTGAGGGGGTACCAGTGCTGGCATGGCCAGTCTGGTGCAATCAGTACTGTCCTTGGCTTGCCCTGTTTGATCTTTAGTAGAACCTTCGAGAGGAGAGGCAGAAAGGGAAAGGCATAAACTGAGAGACTTTCCCAGGTAAAGGACAGGGCATCCACTTTACAAGCTTGACTGGGGAGATCTGGTGCAGAATTTGTTCAACTGGTAGTTCCGAGGGGAGGCAAACAGGTCTACCTCTGGAACCCCCCCCCACTTATTCCTCAAGAGCTTGAATATTTTGGGTTCCAGTTTCCATTTGTGTGGGTCCATGAGATTTCTGCATAAGTCGTCTGCCAGTGAATTTAGATTGCCAGGCAGGAATTGAGCTTGTAGGTTCACTTGGTAGCTCAAGGCTGCGTTCCACAGAGCCATGGCTAGTCTGCAGAGTGGGTAGGAATGGGTTCCCCCCTGCTTGATTATGTACCACATATAACTGTGGTGTTGTCTGTCTTTACCAATAGTTGTCCTGGAAGAATAAGGTCTCTGAAGGCTGTCAGTGCATTCTGTACAGCTAACATTTATTTTTGAAAGATATGCAGGTGCATCTGTTTTGGGTTCCATTTGCCCTGAATGCACAGCCCTGCCATGTGAGCCCCCCATACAAAGTCTGATGCGTCTGCTGTTAGGTTATGGGTGGCAGGGGGTAGAGTGAAAGGGAGTCCCTTGTTGTGGTAGCAGGTCAATGCCCACCAAAGGAACTCTGCCCTTAGACAAGGGATAATAGGAATCATTGTTTCCAGGTCCTGAGAATGTTGACACCATAGGCTTTTTATGTACCATTGAAGTTTCCTCATATGCAGTCTTGCATATGGAAATAACAGAATGCAAGAGGCCATGAACCCCAGGGGCTTGCAGGATTTTCCTTGCAGATAGCTGGGTTTTTGTAGCCAGTAGTCTGAAGTAGGTTGTCAAATGAACTTGTTTCTCTGGAGTGAGGAATGCCATCTGGGAAGTTGTGTTCAAGTTTGCTCCCAGGAATATAAACTGTTGGCTGGGTAATAGGTGTGATTTCTTCTCGTTGATGGTGTACCCCATTTCTTCTCGTTGATGGTGCTGTAATAGCAAGCCCTGAATCTCTGCCTGGATCAGGCAATCGTCCAAATACGGGCAAATCTGAATATTTCTCTGCCTGAAAAATGCAATGGCAGGAGCTAGGCACTTTGCAAATACCCTGGGTGTAGTAGATAAGCCAAAGGGCAGAGCAGAGAAAGTACAGTTGTGTACACTTATCATAAATGTAGATGTTCAAGTGTATTCACTGTTGCAGTCATTACATTTGGGTTATCTGCTTGCAGTAGCCCTCAGTCGGCCTGATTAACAAAGTCTTAGATCCTGCGTCGGATGCTGTCCCTTCTTCCATGATGTCAGGGGTATAAAACATGCAGCTGACGCCATTACATCAGTTTTTCTTGCCCCAGATGTCAGGTGCCCCTCTAATGGGAAGCAATTAAATCTATAAATACAAGGATATATCTCCAACAAAAAAGCAAATACACCAAAAAGCTTTTTGAGCATAGTAAGGGAGAGTAAAGGTATAGCCAAAAGAAGAGAGGGGGCTGAAGGGAGGATAACCAGGACTGCAACAGTAAATACACTCGAACATCTACATTTATGTTAAGTGTACACAACTGTACTATGTTCTTCGTATTTCACTGTTGCGGTCATTACATTTGGGTAGATTCCCAAAGATAAGGTTGGGAGGAGGAATTTAAATAAAATTAGGGCCAGATATAAGGCCCTGCAAGACTGCAGTGGCAAAGCCAGCTCTGGATTTACAGAAAATTGGCAAATGATAATGCTTGATGAAAGTACGTACAAACCTCCAGGTAGTAGTAGCTTCTAGGATGCCCCTGGTAACCCCTGAGAAAGGCTGTAGAGATAGATGCAGCCCTGGTTGAATGGGGTCTGATGCCTTGTGGGATAGGTTTTCCATGGTATTTATTGCAGAAATTAATGCAGTGGCCTATCCATTTTGAAATGGTTTGCTTTGAAATAGCTTTCCCCTCTTTCCCTGCAGCAAATGCCACCAGCAGTTGCTCAGATTTCCTTAGAGGTTTAGTCCTGTCCAAGTAGAATCTAAGTTGTCTGTGTACATCTAAGCAGTGCAGTATCCATTCCCCTCTGTTCTGTGGGTTAGGAAAGAAGATAGGCAAATAAATGGACCGATTAAGAGCCACACTGGATACCACCTTGGGCATGAAGGAAGGATTGGTTCTGAGGGACACCCTGTCCGCATGAAAGATGATGAAAGGCTTCACTGCCATAACTGCCTGTAATTCAGATACCCTTCTTGCAGAAGTGATTGCTAAAAGGAAAGCTGTTTTCCAAGAAAGGAATTTTAAATCTGCATTAGCAGCTGGCTCGATAGGAGGGAGATTCAGTTTCTCCAATACAAAGTTAAGGTCCCAGGCTGGAGCAGGGGCTCTCCTGGGAGGCCTTAAATTTTTGGCCCCTCTGAGGAACTGCTTGAGCAGTGGGTGAGAGAAGATGTGAGGCTCTGTGCTATAACAAAATGAAATGGCTGAGGCATGAATTTTGATGGAGGAAAAGGACAAGCCCTTTGAAAGAATCTCAGTCAAGTATTGTAGAATTTGAGGTAAATTGGGCACTGCTGCGCTCATCCGTTGAGGTTGGTTCCAGGCACAAAATCTTTTCCATTTTGCAGCATAAGATTTTCTAGTACTAGGCCTCCTTGCCTCTAAAATGATATCCATCACTGATTTACTGAGGGATGGTAAAGGAGAGATTAGGTAATTAGCCAGGCTGTTAGGTTCAGAGTTTGCTACTGAGGGTGCAAGATCTAGTTCTCCTGCTGAGACAACAGACAAGGAGTCTGAGGCAGGTACCATGGGGCCAAGCGTGGCACACTGCGCAAGAGAGGGTACCAGTGATGGCGTGGCCAGTCTGGTGCAATTAAAATTGTCCTTGGCTTTTCCTGTTTGATCTTTAGTAGTACCTTGGGGAGCAGAGGAGGAAAGGCATAAACTGATAGGTTTTTCCAGCTGAAGGACAGAGGATCCACTTTCCAAGCTAGCTTGTAAGGAATCCTTGTGCAAAATTTGTCCAATTGATGGCTCTGAGGGGAGGCAAAGAGGTCTATATCTGGGCTCCCCCATTTGCTTGTCAACATGTTGAAAATCCTTGGTTCCAGTTTCCACTCGTGTGGGTCCATGAGGTTTCTGCTTAGTCCGTCTGCCAGTGTATTTAGTTTTCCTGGCAGGAATTGAGCTTGTAGATTCATTTGGTAGCTCAAGGCTGTGTTCCACAATGTCATGGCTAGTCTGCAGAGGGGGTAAGAATGTGTTCCCCCCTGCTTGTTTATGTACCACATGACAGTGGTGTTGTCCGTGTTTACCATTAGTTGTCCTGGAAGAATGTGGTTCTTGAAGGCTGCCAGAGCATTCTATATAGCTAACATTTCCTTTTGATTTATGTGCAGGTGCATTTGACTTTGGTTCCCTTTGCCCTGAATGCACTTTCCTGCCAGGTGAGCCCCCCACGCATAGTCCGATGCTTCTGTTAAGGTTTGGGCGGCAGGGGGTAGTGTGAATGTTAGTCCCCTGTTTTGGTGGCAGGCCTCTGCCCACCAAAGGAACTCTAGCCATAGGCAAGGTATGATAGGAATCATCGCTTCCAGATCCTGTGAATGCTGACACCATAGGCTTTTGAGATACCACTGTAGTTTCCTCGTATGCAGCCTTGCATATGGAATTAGAAGAATGCAGGAGGCCATGAACCTTAAGGCTTGCAGTATTTGCCTTGCAGATAACTGGGTTTTTGTGGCCACTTGTTTTAAGTAGGTTGTCAAATGAATCCGCTTCTCTGGCATGAGGAAAGCCATCTGGGAAGTTGCATTCAAGCTTGTACCCAGGAATGCAATTTGTTGACGAGGTATCAGGTGTGATTTCTTTTCATTTATGGTGTACCCCAGACAAGTCAGCACCCTTTGAACAAAGGCCAGATGATTCAAAAGTATGTCCTGGCTTTCTGCCTGAATTAGACAATCATCCAGGTATGGGTATATTTGGATACTTCTTTGCCTGCAAAATGCAATGACTGGAGCTAGGCACTTTGTGAATACCCTGGGCGCAGTAGATAAGCCAAACCTGCAGTGCATTGAGCTGATAGCGCATGTAGCCTGCCTTGAAGTGTAGGTATCTTCTGCAAGACTTCCTGACAGGGATGTGTAGGTATGCTTCTAAGTCTAGTGTTGCCAACCACGCATCTTTGCCTAGCATAGGAAGCAGCTGGTGAAGAGTCAACATTTTGAATTTTGTAATCAACAGAAAGGTGTTTAGAGAAGAAAGGTCCAGGACAGGACACCATGTATTGCCTTTTCTGGGTACCAGGAAAATTCTCGCATAGAAACCTTGTCCCTTTTCCACTTCTGGTACCAAATGAATAGCCCCCATGTTTAAGAGAGAGAGTACTTGATTTTGGAACTCTGTCCACTGATTTGGGGGTAGATCTGGCCACCCGCTTGGTGTTGGTAACGTGTGGAAGTGAAATCTGTATCCTTGGGACACTATTTAAAACCCATTTGTCCTGGGTAATGAGTTCCCAGTTTTTGGCCTGCAGACCAATCTTTCCGCCTAAAGGAGCATTCAGTTGGGAAGTGCTTGGAAGTTTTAAAAGCAAGTCATTGAGACAGTTTTCCATAGGGGGGAGTCTTACTACTCCCAAATTTGGGTGCGGAAATCCCCCTCTGCTTAGTCTTGTGTGTCCCCTGGGACTGAAACCTGGGGTTTCTGCTGTGTCTGGGTTTGGCTTGACAAGATCTGGAAGGGGTTGGAAAGGACCAATTCTTAGAGGGCCAATGACTACGAAATCTAGGAGGCTGAACTTGCAAGAAATCTTTTAACGGTTTGCATAGATTTAGCTTTATCTTCCATCTTTTTAAGAACTTCCTCAGCTCTGTTGCCAAACAGGCGGTCCTGATTTAAGGGAGCATCCAACAAGTTTAGCTTTAACATGATCAGGCAAAGATTGTTCCTTAAGCCAAGCATGCCTTCTGAGCACAGACCCAGTAACAGCAGCCCTGCAAGAGGCCTCTAATGAATCAAATCCACATTGCAAAGTATGTTTACCAACCTGTTCAGCAGAATGCATTAAATCCTGTAATTCTTTATTTTCAGCACAGTCAGGAATCAACATCATTTTCAGTTTAAGCAACCCAATAACATGTTGTTGATACTTTAACATATGAAACTGGGAGTTTAAAGCCCTAATGGCAGTAGAAGCCTTAATGCCCTTGGGTCCCTGTGAAATAGTCTCTGGATCCACAACAGGATTTGTAAAAAGGAACTTGTGAGAATCAGGAAACCTGTAATATCTGTTAGGTTTTCTGGGAGCAGGAGGCAAAGAATCAGTGGCCAAACTAGATTCCGAAAAGGCATCAACAATGTCTAGTACAGGAGGTATAGCTAAAGGCCTATGCTGAGGCAGGAGTAAGAAACCCCTAAGCCTCTTTTTTGAATCAGAAAAATCCTGGCTTTCCCAGTGAAAATGCTCCCTTAGAGTATGTAAGTTTTCACCAAAAGAAAAATCCTCTGGAGGGGAAGCAGAAGGAATAGAGTCCTCTGCATCAGAATCCTAATAAGTAGATAAGGGCAAATCCAGATCATCAGAAGAATCAGAAAAATCAGAATCCTGGTCAGAAGATTCATAAAAAACCTCAATCCTAAGTCTCTTAGAAGAGGGAGGTTGGCTTCCCCTGATTAAAGTTATAAGATCTTCAGCCATTCTTATTTGTTTTTTAAGCAAAGAGGCCTGAGCATGCGGCTTGGGCGTTGGTTAATTAGACACGGTTCAAGATTTAGCCTTAAATGAAGAAGGAGGCATCTGTTTAATATGCAAGTCCGTAGGCCTGAATACACCCTCAGAAGCCGGTGCCTGCACAGCGGTTCTGGACCCATCCAAGGTAGAGACATCTGCAGGTGCCGCAGTTGAAGCATCTCGTGGCATACCGGACTCCGAATGGGTCTCAGGAGAGGCCTGCGAATCAGAAGTAGTGGGTATCAGGGGCTGCAAAAGCGTCTCACTGAGTACCGGTGAACTGGTGAGTGGCTTAGGAGAAGCGTCGTCAGCAGCTTTGGACCTAGGCGGCCTGTCTCTGTCTTTATCTTTGAGTTTTTTTGGAATCCCGGTAGTCAGATGGCTAACCGACGACATTTCTGGATAATTAAACCGAGCACCGAAATATATAGAGGCAAAAATATACAGATGATGGATAGTGCGTTGATTAAATAAAGCACAGAACCGACAGCAAGGTACGCCGTGGTCAGGGCCTAGGCAAGGAATACATTATGAATGAAAATCTTTGTGAGGTATTTGGTTTCCACAAGTAATGCAATTATTAACTTTTACTGACATCGGTAAGGAGCAAGAAAAAGTTTCCCCAACGGGGTACTTAGCTTTAGTTGAAGACTTTGGTTCTGAAACTCTAAAACAAAAATTTGGGGAGTCGGTTGACCGGCACTTGCGAACTGCTTCTGCTTCGGGCATCGCACGGCAAGAAAGACTGATGTAATGGCGCCGGCTGCATGTTTTATACCCTTGACGACCTGACGTCATGGAAGAAGGGACAGCATCCGACGCAGGACCCAGACTTTGTTAATCAGGCTGACTGAGGGCTACTGCAAGCAGATAATCCAAATGTAATGACTGCAATAGTGAAACATGAAGAACATCTGAGCCTGCCCTGAAGCACAGGAATTTTCTGCAGGATTCCCTTATTGGGATGTGCAGGTAAGCTTCTTTTAAGTCTAGAGTTGCCAGACAGGCATCCTTGGCTAGCATAGGAAGAAGCTGTTGAAGAGTTAGCATTATGAATTTTGGAACCACCAGAAAGATGTTGAAATAGAAAAGTCCAGGATAAGATGCCAGGAGTTTTTTTTTTCTGGGAACCAGGAGCAGTCTTGAATAAAAACCTTGTCACCTTTGTTCTGCTGGAACAGGCTGAATAGCCCTGATACTGAGGAGAGAGAGAGAGCACTTGTTTTATGGCCTCCACCCATTGGTTTGGGGGAAGGTCTGACCATCCACTTGGGGTTGGGAGTGAGTGGAAGTGGAATCTGTATCCTAGGTAAACTGTTTAAAAACCATTTGTCTTGGGTAATGAGTTCCCAGTTTTTTGCATGCACGGCGAACTTTCCTCCTAAGGGAGCAAGTAGTTGAGCGAGGCTTGGTAGGGGTAAGGATAAGTCATTGTGCCATTTTTCCATGGTGGGAGGCTTACTACTCCCTGCTTTGGAAGTGGGGGTCCCCACTGCTTAGATCTGTGCATAGCTTGAGACTGAAGTCTTGGTGGTCTGCTGCTCCTGAGTTTGGACTGAGAAGGCTTGGAAAGGACCAGTTCTTTGAAGGCCAATGCCTACTGAATCTAGTTGGCTGTACTTGTAAGAAATCTTTAACAGTTTGCATAGACTTAGCTTTTTCCTCCGTCCTTTTGAGGACTTCTGCTTTGTTGCCAA
Source organism: Protopterus annectens (assembly GCF_019279795.1). NCBI lineage: Eukaryota > Metazoa > Chordata > Ceratodontiformes > Protopteridae > Protopterus > Protopterus annectens. Next base: position 1,003,943,987 of record NC_056743.1, on the reverse strand, counting down.
AAAGGCGCACTTGGTGTAAGGGTGCATCCAGTAATTTAGCTTTAACATGATCTGGCAAGTTTTGTTCCTTAAGCCAAGCATACCTTCTAAGTACAGACCCAGTGACAGCAGCCATGGAAGATGCTTCTTAAAGCATCAAAACCACATTGCAAAGTATGTTTACCTACTTGGTCAGCAGAATGCATTAACTCTTGTAAATCTTTGTGCCCAGCACAGTCAGGAATCAACATAAATTTCTGTTTAATTAAGCTCATAATATGCTGCTGATACATTAACATATGAAACTAGGTATGTAAAGCCCTAATGGCCAAAGTGGCAGAAGTATACCTTCTTACCCCATCTGTCTAAAGCTCTAGAATCCCTATCACAAGGGGTAGGATTTTTGGCAGTAGTAGCCTTAATGCCTTTTGGTTCTTGGGAAATGGTCTCTGGATCCGCGGTAGGATTCTTGAAAAGGAACTTGAGAGAGTCAGGTACTCTGTAGTACCGGTCAGGTTTCCTGGGTGCTGGAGGCAAAGTGTTTGGGGTAAGGCTGGATTCCAAGAAAAACCTCATCTACAATGTCTCTAGAACAGGAGAGTTAGCTAGAGGCCTGTGTTGAGGCAGGTTTAAAAATTCCCCAAGTCTCTTTTTGGATTGAGAATAGTCCTGGCTTTCACAGCGGAAATGCTCCCTAAGGGCATGCAAGGTTTCACCAAAAGAAAAATCTTCTGGAGGGGAAGCAGAGGGAATGGAATCCTCTGCAACAGAATCCTCATAAGTAGTTAAGGGTAAATCCTGGTATTCAGAAGAAACAGAGATAACACATACCTGATCAGAAGAATCAGAAAGAAAAGCAGTTCTAGGTCTCTTAGAGGGGGAAGGCTGGCTTCCCCTAACTAAGGTAATAAGGTCTTCAGCCATTCTAATAATTTGTTTCTGAGGCATATGGGCCTGAGAATGTGCTTTGGTCGTCAGTTTTCTAGGCTTACTGCAAGCTTTAGGCCTGAGGAATTCTGTATTTTTAGCTTGAAATGAGGTCGTCGGTCTGATATGAAAATCGGTAGGCCTGAATACACCCTCAGACGCCGATGCCTTCACAGCGGCTCCAGACCCATCCAAGGTAGAGACATCCACAGGTTCCAGAGTCGAAGAAGCATCTCACGGCATAATGGACTCCGCATGGGTTTCTGTAGACGCTTGCAAATCTGTAGTAGCGGGTATCAGAGGCTGCGAAAGCACCTCACTGAGTACCGGCGAACTGGCGACTAGCTTATCGGAAGCATCATTGGCAGTTTTGGACCTATGGGGTCTGTCTCTGTCTTTATCCTTACGTTTTTTCGGGAGATTGGTAGTCGGATAGCTTAACAAAGCTGTTTCGGAGTACGGAGATCGAGAACAAAAGTATTTAGCTACAAAAATAGCCTGACGACAAACAGTTTGGGCGTTGAACAATGCACAAAACTGACAGTGAGGGACATAGTGGTCAGAGCCTAAACAGGTGACGCAGTAAGAATGAAAATCTCTATGAGGTATTTGCTTTTCACAGGCAAGACAATTGTTAATTTTTTCTGATATCGGTTAGAGAAAGAAAACAGGATCCCCAACGGGGTACTTACCTTTTTGAAGACTTAAGGTCAAACTCAAAAACGAAAATTTCAAGAGTCGGCCGACAGGCACTTGCAAACTGCTTCTGCTTCGGGCACCGCACGAAGAGAAAGACTGATGTAATGGCATCGGCTGCATAATTTACATCCCTGACATCATGTAGGAGGTGACAGCATCTGACGCACAAATCTGAAGACTCTGGTATTCAGGCCTGCTGAGGGCTTCCTGCAGGCAGATAACCCAATTGTGATAACTGCAACAGTGAAACACGAAGAACATCCGTAAGCCCTAGTCGGAACCAGTCCTAGCAAGGGTAATGCCAGTCAGCCCTGTGCCATCCAGAAAGAGAAAGCTGCATAGCAGGAGTAGTAGGTGGGTAGGAAGGAATACTGCAGCATGGAAGAGAAGGACATCTATGTGGTACGATTTTACACAACTTTTCTATGTCCTTCTATTCACATGTTGCAGTATTCATCACATATTGCTGAGTGCCAAAGCTCACTGTGAAGGAGGAGGTGGCGGCCTAGTAGACTTCTCCAGGAACCCATGTAGGAGAGCCCTGGCAAACCCAGCTCTGGCCCTAGAAATGTGGTCTAACTTGTAGTGTTTGGTGAAGATGTGCAGTGAAGACCAAGTGGCTGCTTCTAGTATGGAGGAGGTATCTAAACTCCTGAATAAGGCCCCCAAGCAGGCCATTGCCCTGGTGGAGTGTGTACCTTGCAAGGACTTACCATGGTGTTTGTAGCCTTGGAAATTCATGTTGCGATAGTTTGTTTAGTTACTGCCTTCCCTAGGGCCCTGGGGTGGAAGGAGACAAAGCTGCTCAGCTTGTCTGATGGACTTGGTTTTGTGCAGATAATATCCAAGTTGTCTGTGCACATCCGGGGAATGGAGTGCTCTCTCACTGTCTCTCTGTGGATTATGAAAGACAGTTGTTACGTGGATGACCTGACTAGGGAAAGGTCATTCACCATCTTGGGCATGAAGGAGGGATTAGTTCTAAGAGTAACTCTGTCCGTGTGGAATACTAAGAAGGGTGGAATAGCCAAGAGGAATTGCAACTCTGACACCCTCCTGGCTGAGGTCAACGCCACAGGAGGACAGTCTTCCATGTGCAGTGTTTTAGGGAAGCTTTATCTGCTGGCTCCAATGGAGGGAGCGTGCGCGTCTCTAAAACGTAGTTGAGGTTCCATGGTGGGGGTGGAGGGGAGGTTTCCTGGGCAGTCTGAAATGAAGGAACCCTTTAAGAAATAATTTAGGGGGTAGTCTGGAAGCTGTGGGGGGGGGGTCTCTAGAGGCAGGTATGCTGAAATGGCAGAAAAGTGGGCTTCAATAGATGAGAAGGCCAACCTTGTCTGCAATAGTTCACACAAGTAAGACAGCACTAGCAGGGTCTCGCTTTCCAGTGGGTCCAACTGCCTTTTGAGACAACATACTGAAAACTTCTTCCACTTTGATAGATACAATTTCCTTGTATTTGGTTTCCTGGCCTCCTGCAGGACAGTGAGCATGTCCTCATTGTAAAGGTATCTGAAAGGTATCAGAATCCTATCACCTACAGGGTGAAGTGCAGAGATTGCCACTGTGGGTGTATTTGGGATCCCTTGTGCTGTGTGAGAAGGTTCACTCTGGGGGGTAACTTGTGGTGATTGCCCTTACATAGCTGTAAGAGGAGGGGGAACCAATGCTGTCTAGGCTAACAGGGAGTCACCAGCACGACTTTTGGTCTGCCTGCTGTATTTTCAGCAGGACCTTCTGAACAAGTGGGAAGGGGTGGTGGATGCATTGAGAAACATCCACTTCCAGGAGAATGAGAATGCATCTGTTGTCATAGCCTGATGATATTTGAAGTCTGGTACAGAAGGACGGAAGCTGCCTGTTGATGGAGGAGCCAAACAGGTCTATTTGAGGTGAACTCCACCGCTGGACCAGGTCCAGGAAGACGTCCCTGTGAAGCATCCATTCATGGTTTGTCATGGATCTACTGAGGGAGTCTCTCTGAGAATTCTGTTGTGAAGGAATGCAAACTGCCTGTAAGGGTTACTTACTCCCGGGGGGGGGGGGGGGGGGTTCCCACACCAGGACAGCCAGTCTGCAAAGCAAATAAGACTTGGTCCCCTCCTGCTTGATGAGATACCACAGCACTGAGGTATTGTCTGTAAAGACTTTTACTGGTCCTCGTAGTTTGGTTTGGAAGGCTTGTAGGCCAATAATATTGCCCTCATCTCTCAGATACTGATGTGTTCTTTCCTGTGTGGTGCTGGCCACACTCCTTGCACTCTTAGGTGCCCCAGAGTTGCTCCCCAGCCCAAGTCTGAGGCATCTGTGTGCAAGATCCGTTTGGGTTGAGCTGGTTGAAGGGGAAGACGTGGGTTGCAGTTCACCTGCTTCAACAACCAGTGGATCTCTAGTTTGAGGCAAGGCAGGAGAGGTACCCTGTACTCGATGGGGTGGGATTGTTGGGTCCAAACTGACCTGAGGAACCACTGCAACTTCCTCATAAGGAGTCTTGCTAACGGTAGCATGGCAATAGTGGTTGCCATGTAACCCAAGAGCCTTAGGAACTCCCTTGCGGTTAATTCTGTGGTCTTGAGGATCAGAAGTGTGTGTTGCGTCAAGCTTTCCACTTTTGGGGAGGAAGGCAGGCTTTCATAATGTCTGTCCGAATCCTGCATCCCAAGAAGATGATGTCTTGAGCAGGTTCCAGATAGGATTTTGGGACGTTGATTTGAAATCCCAGAACTGTAGGAGAGTAATGGCAACTTGTAAGTGTTGACATAGATAATATCTGCAGTCTGCCTGAATGAGCAAGTCATCCAGGTAAGGGAATATTTGGATTCCTTTTGTCCTGCAGAAGACAATGACTGGAGCCAGACATTTGGTGAAGACTCTTGAGTGCAGTGGAAACCCCAAAGGGCAAGGCAGAGAATTGAAAGTAAGACGAATCCACAGAGAACCTCAGGTATTTCCTAAAACTGGCCCTTATAGGGATGTGAAGGTAGGCATCTTTGATATCTAAGGAGATCATGAATCCTTGGGGGAGGAGGAGTGGAGAGAGTTGGTAAAGTCAACATCCTGAAGGTCGGGACCTGAAGGAAGAGGCCGTGTAGTGAGAGGTCCAGAATTGGCCTCCAGGGACTGTCTTTTCTTGGAACCAGGAAAATCCTGGAGTAGAATTCTCTTCTTTTTGCAAACAGTGGGACTGTTTGAATGGTTCCCTGAGCCATCAGGATGACTAGCAATGGCTGCAAAAGGGGAACTTGTTCTATTGGTGGCTGGGGGATACTACTCCTCTTTGGAGGCATGAGCCAGGTCATAAAATACCCATTTTCTAGGGCAATAGAGAGGATCCATTTGTCTGAGGTGACAAGTGTCCACCCTTGGAGACAGTGACAGAGATGCTCTGAGAGAGGGATAGAGGGAGAAGGAGGGTTTTTTAAGTTTGGCAGGTAGTCAGACACTACCTGCCCTGTCTTGAAAGGGTGGCTTCTGGGTAGAAGCGGTGGGGGCTCTGGTAGAGGTAGGTTGCTTCCTGGAAGTTTTTATAGGCCTTGTGGAAGCAGCAGAGCGAGAGTGCTTTCTAATAAATTGTGTTTTTGCTGGGTAATTCCTCTGGAATTGTGGAATAAAAGAAACTAGCAGTGTTTTAAATCCTGCATCTCATTCCCCTTTTGCTGTAATGATGTAAATAAGTTGGCCACTTTTGTTCCAAACAGGGCTGTGTTTTCCAAAGGGGCATCAACCAGCTTGGCTTGTAAGTAATCTGGTAAAGGTTGTAGGCGTAGCCAGGAGAACCTTCTCAAAGCAGATGCTGATGCTGCTGATCTGGCTGAGGCCTCTGAAGCATCATAACTGCACTTTATAGAATGCCTGGTAACCTGAGAAGTGATAGCAACTAAGGTAGACAGTGAAGCTTTGGCTGCAAAATCTCGGGAGTCTGACAATTCCTTGGAGATCTGCTCCAAAAGGGTTAAGGTGTATTTAGCCATGTGCGTCTGGTAATTAGAAGCTCTGAAAGCCAATGTAGCAGAAGTGTACATTTTCTTACCCAGACATTCCACAGTTTTGCCATCCTTGTCAGCAGGGAGAATGGTGGAAGGCAAGAGTTTAGAAGCCTTATCAGTGGAAATGGAAACAGTGGCAGAGTTTACAGCAAGACACAAACTCTGCATTCTCAGGAACTTCATAAAGCCCATCAGGTCTGCATGGAGCAGGGGGCTGAGAATCCGGGTTTTGGAATGCTGAAGAGAAGGCATCAAAGGAAGGCAAGTAGAATGGGAGGAACTGCAGTAGGGGTTGGGGAATCCATCTGAATGAGGTCATAATACCTTTTTTGGACCTCTGACATTTCAGATGATTCTCACTTGAAATGTTCCTTCATTTTAGTAATAGTTTTCCCAAAGGTCAAATCCTCTGCCGGGGAGTCAGGGTCAATGGAGTCTTCCTCTGGGGAGCCATATCCGGGGGGGGGGGGGTGCATCTAAGAGGTATAGGATAGGGATTCTTCAGAAGCATCAGAGAATTCCTTCTCTTCCCTCTACGAGAGATCTGATGTCTGACACCCAGGCCTCACGATGGGAGGAGGGATAGTGGATGTCATTGGAGTGGTAGGCCTTAAGGTTGTGAAGGCAATAAATAGACTTTGGTTGAAGGTCTGCCAGTCTGGGATAGTTTCAGGAGCAGGAGACGTGTTTTCTTTTTCCTTCCGTTTGAGAGACCTAGTGGGTGTCTGGATGGAGAAAGGCCTGGAATCCGGCAACTCTAAGGTAATGGAGCATCCAACAGACCTGCTGAGAAAGCTGGTTCCCCCCCGCCATCGAAGTCCCTGTGGACGTGCCCTCCATATGCAAGACTGTGCAGCTTCTGTGAAGGTACCAGCAATATCTGAATTGGTGGTGCCAGCGTTTTTAATCAGGCTGACGTTGGCTACAGGCTGAGGGTCGGATGAAAGAGGCGCAGCGGTAGTCATACACCTGACAGTCTTGGCCTTCTTTTTTGGCAGTTCGGCAGGTAGTTCAACGGAACCCTCCATACCTAAAGTCTGTTTGAGATGTTGGTTTTCTAGGTATTGGTCGAGTGTGTGCAGACGGTTGCTGAGAGTTTTGGGCAGAAATGCTTGGTAGATGGTGCAGGCCTTGTAGTCGTGCAACCTACCTAAAGAAAATAGACACTGATCGTAGGCATCCTTATGAGGTATTTAACAGCCGCACTTACACTTGCCCTTTCTGGATGGCATGAACAAGCATTAGGATAAAATAAATGACTGAAAAGGTTCCCCAACGGGGCACTTAACTGATTTCTTCTGAATCCAACGGCCGGGATGGCAGGAACACCTGCCATACGACTGGATGTTCAGAAGTTCTAAGGGCTGGTGTTTGCATACGTCACTTTTATGGCCCATGTTCTGCTAGCCACGTTGGACATCCCAACGCACCATACAGTGACTGAAATCTTTTGTATACTGGCCGGACGTTCATGCAGCAAGAGGAGTAAACCCATATGTGATGAATACTGCAACATGTGAATAGAAGGACATCATTAAATAGTTGTGCTCACTCCTCTTTTTTGCTGATGATATTCAGACAGAGGCAAAATAAAGAACAGAAGATGGAACTCCTTCATGGAACTTGCTCAGTAGGTGGGACTGTCCTGCAGATACTGATCAACTTACTGAAGCCTGAAGATGGTTGCCTGCTACTCATCAGAAATGATGCAATTCATATGACTTCCAAGGAACAAACTAAGTGACAGCATATAGATAAGCAAACAGCAATGATTTACGTCACTAGCTAACTCGCACAGAACAGACAGCCATATGAAAAACTCCCTGCAAACCATGAGATCAGAAACAGACAAGGGTGCATACACCAGTCAGACAGCACTGAATGGGTACAGGCCTACACCATGACACCTGCCTCCCATGGTCTCCTCAAAGAGGTTCATCACTGCACAAGTATAATCATGAAGTCCTGATACCAACATCTACTCCTGTTTGCCATGCTGCTGGCTACAGGATTTTAATGAAATGGATGGAAGCTTGTTTTCAGCATCATGACTAAATGTTAGTAAGAAAAGTCTACAAAAAACAGAGCACAACAACCTCTGAGGAGCTTTCACAGAAACTAGGTAAGAAATGAAGACAGTGTGGTCTGGACCCTCCTAAAGGCAATTTCTTTTCAACACAAGATGGAGGGTGCAACTATTATTCCCATTAAGAAAATACTACAGTTCTCACATTAGGAGGGCATCATGTTGCTTGCAAAATGTTCAGAAGAGTTATTATTCTAGTGCTTATGACTGCCTTAAAGACTTGACCAACCTATCAGGGAAAAGGATGGTCAGACATCAAAGAACTATGACAAAGCATAAATCAAACAAACTAAAATAAAACATTTGTAACAGACTGCTACAGAAAAACTTCCCACATGAAAATGAATGCATATAATCGAGATCCATACTTGTGTTAAATCTTGCTTTAACTTAATAACAACGATGGTGTTAATCATATCAGCAGCACTAGCTGTTTAGACTGTCTTGTTCCATTTAAGCAAAAAGTGCTTGAAAGAAATTCTACACAATGTTTTTATTTAATCGTGGTACTGAATGTACAGTGTTCCGTGACGCAATTAATCTCATTAATTGGGACAAAATTATCTCAGTAGATGAAGAAATGTAAAAAAACTGCTTTTCTTGTTCAGCTGAACACATTTTCTCACATTTAATTTTCTGTGGAACTCACAGCTCCAGGTAACTGTGATCCAGCTTGCCAGAAGTCAAGAATGTCACACAATTAACTGACTTCTGCTAGCCATTAAGGAAACCTGTGCAAGAAAAACTGGGCACAGCCCTGGTGTACCACTTCATTTTTATAACATTTAACAAAGTTTTTTCTGCCTAGTACAACCACTTAAAAGAAGATGATGGATCTTCACTTTTTATCCCAATACAGTGTGCGCCATCTTCTACAGCTATCCAAACACTATAAAGAATAAACACAAGAGGAGAGCACCTACCTGTATCAGGAAAGAAACTGTTAGCAATCTGTTGCTGTTGCTGTTGCTGCACTGTGAGCTGTGGCTTTACTCCTAAAAGCTGCTGTTGTGGAGTCTGCTGCTGTCCTCCAGAAATTTGATGCTGAGTAGGCAGCAGGTGTCGACCCTGCTGAGCAGCCAGCACCGACTGTATATTATGCTGTCCAGCACCAATAAGTCCTTGATGCTGAGACAAAGACATGTGAGGAGGAAGTAAAGAACCCTGTTGAGGACTGACTAGTTGCTGCTGGTTCATCAGATGTTGAGAAGGAACCATGTTTTGTTGCCTTGCAATAATCCTAAGATGCTGCTGTTGCTGCAGTCCAACAAGATTCTGTGATGGCCCCTCGTGTGGCTGGTGCTGCTGCTGCTGTTGCTGCACAGTAGTCATACGCTGAGCAGGACCAGTGTGGTGAACCATTACGGAATGTCCTGATGGGAGTTGGATGGACATCTGCTGCTGTTTTTTCTGCAGTTCTTTTTTTTCATGTTCTAACAAATCCTCTATCAGGAGGGGCAGTTCACTAGCTTCTAGAGAACTTTCCATTTTATCTAAATCATCAGCTGGTGAGTGGCTATCAGGCAAACCAAGAGCATCTCCATCTATATCAAACTTCTCTAACACTGAATTAGAATGAATGACAGCAGAGTTTTGGGTTGAGATCTGGTTTGAAGTTGTACAACCTACTTTTTCTGAAGGTGTCAGATGTCCACTAACTGGAAACGGTGAGGATCCAATTCGAATGGTATTCAAAGGGCTCCTTCCATCACAGGTGGACAAAGTATTTTCTCCAGAAAGTAAAGTGCTCTGACCTTGTTTTATATTCAACAAAAAAGATGCTGAAGATTTGTCATTGCTGTGAGCAGTTTCTGATTTAATTAAAATTGATGGACGTTCAGTGCTTCCAAGTGTGAACTGGCAAGTTTTTTTCAACATATTTTCTTCTAACTTTGGTTTTATGTCTGGCACCAAACTCGCAGACTCTTTACAGGATTCACTTTCAAGGCTTTCAGTTACATTCTTAACACCATTTCTTTCAAGAGAAGTATCAACACTGTGCCCAGAAATACAAGAGAATGAGGCAGAAGATGACAAGCCCTGTACCAACATTCCATTTTCAGTAGAATTTCTTTCTTTATCACATTCTTTGGACTTCACTTCATCTTTTTCCACAACAGTGCATTCTGACTGCACAGGAAAAACATCTTTCTTAAGCAGCTCTTCCTTCTCAGCTTTCTCATTTGCTGACTCAACAAGCCGCAACTGCTCATTAAAAATATCCTTCCTGTCTCCAGTGTCCAAAGCAGGGTCAGTGTATGCTAAAAGGTCAAATTCATCTCCATTTAGGAGATCATCAAGGTGAGGGTCATTTGTCTCTAAATTGTCTAAGTTGCCAAGATCATCATCTCCTTTAGCAACATCAGGATCAAGGCCCAGGTTTGCAAGTGCATCATCATCTTCATCATCATCATCGTCTTCTTCAAGGTCCTTATGAGAATCAAAGTCAACACCAAGGTCAGCATCCACAGAATTATGACATGGAAGTTTCTCATTATCCATGGCAATACGAGTCCTAGAGGCTGAATCTGTAGCTACAGTAGAGTCATGAGATGATTCAGAACCATTCAAATTGTCTGAACGAACACTTGAAGTAGAAGATGACAACTGAGGTGTATGCTGGGAATTCAGTTCTAAGCCACAGGACAAAGACCCATTATTTTTTATAAGATGGTGAGAACCGTGCATCTCTAGATCTTGAGGTGATAATGGTAAAGTATTTACCACCCTCTGATGCAGAAGGGGACTTCCAGCTACTGATTCTTGCCCAGTCACTTCCTGTCCTCTCACTCCTTCAGATTGCACTTGTTGATTAGTTGTTTCATCACCTGGTGTGAAATGAGGAGTCCTTAACTGTGCATTCTGCTGAGAAAATGGAGTTCTTAGTGTAGGTCTCTGTGTATTGTGACGTAATTCGATAAAGTGAGCTGCCATAGGACTGGAGGATGCTACAATCTGTTCTGACGAATTAGAAATCCTTGATGGAGCTCCTGGTGTGCTAGTCACAGAGATACTTGAAGGAGGTCTACTTGTATCTAGATTAAGGGACTGCTGAATGCGAACTGGAGCAATAGGTCTAAGAGTAGGCTGGGAAGTTTGCCATGGACCTTGTTGCTGCAGCTGATCAGCTCTCTGGAAAACCCCTCTTGAAAAAAACCCTGGAGGACCTTCAATCACTGCTTGTCTGAAATGTAATTAAAGAATAGGTGTTAAAAATAGCAAATGCCCACAATACACAAATTCATTTATCCAGTTAAACTACATTTACAAATGAAAAAAACAATTAGCAGTCATTTTCTTACTGCAGCAAAATGTTTGCTGTAAACAGACTGCTAAAGTGATATCTGACTTATGAGGGGATCATGTTTATAAGGATGCTGATTTTTTATTTATTAGATTTTTATATGGCTATTAACTGGATATGTGAACTGGCCCTTCTCGTATGCTTATCAGCCATGACCCAGTCTTCTACAATTACGGGCAATGGGTGAAAGGCAAAAAGGATCTGAGAAGGGCCACTTAACTTATCCAGTTAACATATGAATAAAATTGTAATATCGAATACATGCATCACGTATCAAAATCCAAAAAAAAACATTAGTAAATTTCAGACTAACTCATTACTTCCAGTACAGTTCTTTTGACTGTGTATTTTAAGTCCCAGCGGGTGTGGTTTGAGCCTTTAAAAGACAAAGTTATCACTTTCACAGTTCAAACAAATATTCAAATCTCCGGAAAAAGTGTTACTAGAAAACTGTAAATGGCTAACTACACAGGATAAATTAATTTTTACATTAGTGGCATTCCTTCAGTTTGATGCTTTAAACTGGATTTTATAAACAAAAATAAAGGCAGTGAATATTAATCTTGTAATGTTGTTAAAAACATCTTATGATATCTCTGTAGCCATTCAAAGCAAGACATACTGCCAACAGAAATTTTCTTCACCACTGTGAGCTTTCATTTGAGGTTATGCAGTTCGGTGTTACCTGAATGTTGAGATGCTTAGACAAATACGAAAATTACTACAATACAAAAAAGTGTGACCGCGGTGGTGGTGCTGCGGTAGCGTTGTCATCTCACAGTAAGACGTCCAGTTCGATTCTCAGCTAGAGTGTCTTCTGCATGGTGACGTGTGAATGGGCGTACCTTCGTTGAAGGTTGTGCGTCAGGGCTGGTAACTCGGCACGTAAAAATCAACTACCAATCATTAGCGGACTGGAGTTCCGCTGTGGCGACCCCTAACCGGGAAAAGCCGAAAGATACAACAACAACAACTACAATACAAAAAAGTATACAAATATTCAATATCTCTTTAGCTGCATCAGACAGACAGGTCAAACATCAATACAATTGTGTTTGCCATCATGCATGCCTTAAGATGAAATCTTCAGACACCTTGTATGTAGCATGTTTTGGAATTATTAATGCAACTACAAACTAGCAATATTTGACACCTAGAAGCATCTGTAGGAGGCAATTGCGAAAATGCCTTGTGGCGCACTCGGTTGTAATGACTTAAATACAGGCTTACAGGTCTGGACCATCAAAAATCAACTAGCGAAAAAACATAGGCCTTTATAGCACTTTCTATGTGCCCAGACAATGGATGGCTATAGCAGACAAGGGAGAAATTTGACAGTATGGGCACCAAGCCCTTCAGAGCGTTCATGCCAACTGAAGGAGAGAGACAACAGCCCTGAAACAGGTCAATGCTAGGCATATAAAAATCAATGTTCTCACCTAAATGAAATCATACAAAATAAAGGGGATGGAGGAGGGAAGCAGTTACTACAGCAGTGATCTATTCAAACACTACTTTTACGGTAGGTTTAATTAGACAACCGTCCTATGTGCATCATTAGAACACTACCGCAGCAGCACAAGCTATTAATGTAAATAAACAAGTTTAGAAAGGGAGGAGGAAGCATGAAGGTACAGGAGCCACTGGAGAATGGTCCTAGCAAAGCCTGCTCTAGATCTGGAAAAAAGAGTCTGCTCTGTAGTGCTTTAAGGGTGAAGTTGCTGCCTCTAGAATACTTCAAGTCTACCCCCTTTCCAAAAACCCACTGAAGACACCAAGGCCCTAGTAGAATATGGCTTGACCCTGCCTGGAATTTACTTACTATTGATCTTTTTTATTTAACTATACACGCAATGAATAACTCTTGAAAATTTCTGAAGGTTTTAGTTCAGCCAACATAGTATCTGAACTGTCAGTGGACATCCACAGCATGAAGAATCCTTTATCCCTCACTTTTAGGTACAGGATGATGGACAGCTTGTCTCAAAATATACTTAGGGCTACTTTACGCAAAAATGAAGGATACACTCTAAAAGAAACCCTATCTTTACAGAAAATTACAGAAGGCTGAACTACCATAAGAACTTGCAACTTCAAGGCACTTCACGCAGAAGTCAGAGCAGTCAACACGGTCTTCCATGTTACGAACACAAAAATAGCCTGAAGAGCTGGATCAAATGGAGCAAAATGTTAATTTTTCCAAAACAAAACTAAGATCCCAAGGAGGAGCCACCTGCTTTCTAGGTAGATGGGTTATGCAGAATCCTTTCAAAAACAGCTCGACATGAGAGTGCACTGAAAGAGGGTGCTCCATGCGCAGACATGTTGAAATGACACAAGATGAACCTTGAAAGAGGACAACTTTCAAATGTTATGGAGCCATAGAAATGCTAGCCTTAAATAGGTCTTGGTTCTTAATGTGGCACCAGCTAGACAATCCTTTCCATTTCTTAGGATTTCCTGGAAGAATAAGTCTTTGCCTCCTTCAATACCACCTGCTGCACATCCTCAAGAAAAAAAACAGGTGCCAAAAAAGTATTAAAACTGTATCATCCAGGCAGTCATCTGAAGTTGTTTCAAGGTGAAATTATCAAACAACCCAACTCACGTAAACAGTTCCAGCATGTGAGGAAGCCTGTGGCAATTGTTCTTGGCCATTTCCAAGAGGGAGAACCACAGCTACCTGAAGCCTGTGGCAATTGTTCTTGGCCATTTCCAAGAGGGAGAACCACAGCTACCTGGGTGAGAAGAGAGTCACTGCAATGATCTTTTGAAAGTCACCCAAAACATCAACTGAAAAGAAAACAGAAACATTTCTGTCCAAGGAAATGTGAATATCCTGTTTTCTGGGCCTGCTTGCAGAGTCCTGAGGCCAAATTTTTTTCAGTTGTTTCTTGTGAATGGAAGCTAACAGAGCTGAGATGTTCTTCACAGCTGGAGCAAAACTTGGAAGACCGCGGATTCAATTTCCATTTGTCCATCCTGGTCCTGCTCAGCTGATCTATCACAAAGTTTTACTACGAAAGAACGTAAAAAAGTTTGTCAAGTAAAATTGTGCTGAACTGCTGTATCCCGTGCTTCCATGGCTAATATACACAGAGTGAATGACCTAGAGACTACTGTTTATGTATCACATTACGGTGGTGTCATCTGTGACCACTTCTAGAGGGCTTGGGGAGCAGAGATGACAGAGAGATTTGAGTACATTAATTACTGCCAACATCTGTTTGACGTTTGTGCATTTTGGCCTGTCTTTTGTTCCAAAGACTTTGCACTTTTACCCCCCCCCCCCCACAGCCCCCAAACAAAGTCGGAGACATACGCTGTTAAAGATTATAGTGGAATTGGAAGGGAGAACGGGAGGCCTGGATTAAGACAGATCTAGCCTTGCCACCAAAGCAGCTCCTTTTTTTTTTTTTTAATTCCAAAACTGGAATAAAAAAAGCCGTTGTTGATGTTGGGACCATACAGCTTTTAGTTATCACCGAATCTTTCTGACATGGAATCTGGAACGAGCAACCATGAGTATCACAGATGCGATGAAACCTAAAATCCCCCTTACTGAAGCTCTTGATTAAGTGGAAAAACTCAGGAACAGACGTAGTTATAAATTGTTTTCCTGGGGAAGAAAATCTCTGAACAGATGTATCCAGGAGACATCCCAGGAATTCTAAGGGATGGAATTAGACAAGATTTTTGAATGTTCTCCTGGAAACCCAGTATGCAAAGGAACTCTCTTACCCAAGTGAGAAATTCCTGTCACTTTGAAAAAAAACTCTGCAAAGATGAGCAACTCACCCACATAAAGAAAAATGTGAATAGCCTGTAGTCTACAACAGACCATCACTGGAAGCTAAAAGTTTTGTAAACATCCTTGAAGCACTGGATAACCCAAAGGGTAAGAGAAAACGAAAGTGCAATCCAGACAAAGAAAATAATGCGATAAGTATTCTTTAAAAATCTAGAATTACCAAAAAACTGAAAGGGGGGAATAAGTGGTAATACGTTGTGAATGGACAGCATTTTGAACTGTGGAACTTTCACAATCTGGTTGAAAAAGGAATGATCTAGAACTGACCTCCATGAAGCTTCTCTCTCTGTAAAATCCTTTCCCTGAGAGAGAGGAGGTTCTATTACCTTTTAGGCTAGCAGATGCTGAAACCAGGGAAAAAGAAATCTGATCTCATGGACAAGGACGAATCCCAAAATCCTCCAAAAAAGAAGGAATGGACTACTACTGCCATCTGTACTCTAAAAGGATAACTCTCAGAGTCCATTTGTCTGTGATTACCTGTTGTCAGAGAGAGAGAGAGAGGGGAGAAAAATATGATTTTGGGGAAGAATTTAAGGGTGGGAGGGTTACACTTTGAGGACAGTCATTCCAACTTGTTGGACTGTCCTTTTCTCTGGGAGAATCCCCATCTGTTTTACAGCCTCCTTACCATTGTTTTTGAATGTCTGCTTGAGTGAAGTTTTCTGACGCTGCTCATTTTACTTTTTATACTGAGAAACACCCTTAAACCAGTTTTCCTGTCTCAACACATTTTTTCAGGCTCTCAGCAGCAGATGGTCAAAATAGGGGAGAATTGAAAAAGTCAACTTTTACATCTTCAGGCAAATTCCGAGAATGTAACCATGCATACTTTCAGCTGAGTCATAAGAACACTTCAAAGAATGTTAGATTGCTTTGAGAAACAGAAGCAATGAGTACTAAGGGAATATTTACTCTCAGGTCAAGAAAAGGTGCAACATATGTTCCTCATATTCTTAAAAGAAGCAAACAAAAACTTCAACATGGGAGCCTGACAATTAAGAATTCTGAGAGAGTGGCAGAATAATGCACTTGTTTCACAAATTTTGTCAAATGTTTTCCCATCCTTAGAGGGACAGGGAGTAGCATTTACTAAATGTTTAGGATTTGGCAAAGAACTCACCACAGCATCAAATGTAGGACTAGCAAATAACGTATTTGCAAGACTGAAGAACCTTATACAATATATCCTGTGGGCTGCAGGCTCGCTCACAGGCATGCTGCAATATGCAAAAAAACACCCTCCAAAGCTGGTAAGAGCAGTAAGAATGGCAATAAGCTGAATAAACTCCATTTCTAACAAACATAGTATTTTTTCAAAGAAACTGGAAATATTTTTTTTCTTGCCACTAAAAATATTCATTCTGCAGATAGTTTTAGAAAAGGAAAATTCTTCATAGGAAAAAATCAGAACTACTCATCTCAGAATCTGTTGCCAGAGGAGAAATAACCTTTCCCCTCCAATTCCATTACCTGTTCATCACACTAGGAATCTTCTACATTTTCTCCTTTTCCTTTTAAGAACACCTTTGAGTGAGAAGGGAAGTAAAACACACAGATGGCTTTGATTCCAGGAGATGTAGAATGCATTCTCTATATAAGATAATGGAACAGAACTTCCAAGTCATTGGTTGTTCTGAAAGGTTAATATGTATCTCTGGGGTCCTTGGCTTTTGCATTATATCCTGTCTACATACGTATGTACGCATTTTATTTGTATATGGCAGTCAGGAAAGTGGACCAGCTAACAGACCCTTTTCAGCCAAGACTTGGGCTAAAGGAACATGAAGACTACAGTGAAAACGTATAGGACTGTCTAAAACATTTTCTGGTTCAACTTCCATTCAGTAACAAAAGAATAAACACTGGCCACAGTGACTGAATTCCAAGCTTTTATTGTTAACCAACAACAGTCTTTGCCAACAGGTTTAGCGCTTTCAACCAAACACTATTAGAACTTCCTCAGAATGACAATGCTAAAATCCCAACCATTAAATACCCACGCCCTTCCACGTAATCTTAGTTGCACATTAATTAGTGACATCACAATAAAAACATTTAAAAACACAGTAAAAATACAATGCAAAATTACAATACAAAATTATGTGCATTAAAATGTGTACCAAAAGCCCAATAACTTGAGTATCTACCCTAAAATGTGTTTCAATTTCAACAAAGCAGAAATACTCACATTGTCATTTATTCCTGGGAAATTAGTTGCATCCAGACTCAACTGCCACTTTAATTCACAAATGTCAAGATGCACGTCTAAAACCCTGCCTTGCATATCCTTAACCAATTGTTGCAAAATAAAAAAACTAAAGACATATCTCTGATGTGCAGAAATGTGTCTAGCCAAGGCATTAGTAGGCTTCCCTTTTCTAATATCTAACAGATCCTCGCACACCCTATCTTTGAAATACCTACTAGTCTTTCCTAAATAGAATGCCAGGCAGTGCTCACATTTAGCCATACAGACCACATTTTGACTTAATCAATTAAAATGCCCATGAAATTGCACCCTAATTCCATTAATACATAACCTACTCCCAGTTTCCATTATGTGTTTACATAGTGCACATCTTCCACATTTAAAATTACTTATTGTTCTATTGGTGCCATGGGGTCCCATCCGGCTACTCATCTCCAAAATGTCTTTAAAGGATCTATCCTTCCTAAAGACAGCTTTCAGGGCTCTTCCCAATTTGTGTTCAACATCCCTATCCAACTGCAACAGCCCCCAAGTTTTTTGAACAACCTGGGTAACCCATTCCACATTCTGATTAAAAGTAGTAATGAACATCAAACTACTTTCCATCATTATTCAGTCCCCTATACCTATGCATATTCCTATTCATTACTGTTGCTGCAGTTCCTGTTAAAATGGGTCTATAAAAACCTTCATTCCTTTTTCTTATAATTTCTTCTTCAACCAAAGTACACAAGGGTTCAGGGTAACCTTTCTTCATGAATAAACCTATTATACAGTCGGTTTTACCGAGAAACTCCAACTCATCATGAACCATCCTGGCTGCCCTTACCAACTGCCCTTTTACTATGGACTTTTTCTGATGGTAAGGGTGCCCAGCTATGGTGTTCCAAATAAGAATTTGAGAAGGTAGCTTTTCTATGTATCCCTGACACCAAACACTTATTCCTTCTATCAATCCTTAACTTCACATCTAAGTAGAATATCATCTCAGGGCTATATTCATAGGTTAATTTAAAAAATTCCATTATCTGGTTGATGTATACAAGGAATTTCCCAAGCACATACTTTGGTCCTTCCCAAATGATAAAAATATCGTCCAGGAATCTCGTATGATGCTTAATATTGGATAGAACTATACTAGGGAATATATATTCCTGTTCCAATATGACATAACATAGTTGGCATAGCCCCATAACTGTTTATAAAACTGTCCCTCAAAATGCAAGAAATTGTTGTTTAACGTGGCCTCCATTAACATAGTAAACACATTAATTTGGTCTTGGTCTAAAAACTGGGTTTTATTTAACTGTTGCTCCAACCATTCTAACCCAACTACATGGGGTATCACAGAAAATAAATTACATATGTCCACAGTAACCAAAATTCTGCCTTCAGTAATAATTGCGTCTCTTAACTTTTCTAAAAAGTGCCATGAATCTTTGGTAATATTCGAAAATGAGAAGTTATGTACCTACCATAACGTTCCATGTTAGTTGTCTTCTCTCGCCTTCTTTCTTGCTTGATGGGTTCGGAGCCGATCCTCGGCTCCGACTCGGCACTTGCTAAGCTCGAGAGTCACTTTTACCAGCTCGAGGCAGCCCCATATCCCATGATGCAAGGCGGTAAGTACCCAGATCTCGTTTGGTACCTATAGGGAAAAACACCTAGCACAAAAAACTTTCCACTGAGGAAAGAAAGCAATTGGCCTAAAGGAAGGGCTGTAATGGGAACCAGATAACTAACTGGTGCCTAAAGAAGCAATCTTCCAAACAAGGGAGATCAAGGTCTGTCCAGGCAAGGGGGTAGGAGGGAGGGTCGCAAGAAAGAAGGCGAGAGAAGACAACTAACATGGAACGTTATGGTAGGTACATAACTTCTCAATGTTAAGTTGTCAATCTCACCTTCATTCTTGCTTGATGGGACCGCGTCCCTAGCACCTCTATCCTGGGTGGCTCAATGGAACAGACTCTTGAGAACCGTAGAACCAAAACTGGCTCTATCCCTGGAGGCCAAATCCAATTTGTAATGAGAAACAAAGGTATGAGGAGTGGCCCAAGTGGCTGCTGCACAAATAGTGTCTAAAGGAGTCTAGCCTGAAAGGCTGTGGAAGTGGCTAAGCTTCTGGTGGAATGCTTTGGTTTTGAGCACAGCTGTTTGCCCCTGAGCTGATAGATTTCGGAGATGGTGGAAGAAAGCCATCTAGATAAGGTCACTTTGGAAACAGGAAGGCCTTTCTTATTTACAGCATAAGAAAGAAAGAGCTGATCAGATTTCCTGAATTGTTTTGTTCTGTCCAAATAATATCTGAGTTGGCGGTGAACATCAAGATAATGTAATTTTGTTCCGATCTGTTGGAGTAATTAGGGAAAAATACAGGAGATCAATAGATTGGTTCAAATTTGTTTCGAAGCCACCTTGGGCAAAAAGGATGGATTAGTTCTCAAGGATACCCTGTCCTTGTGGAAGACCAAATAAGGGGGACGAACAGAGAGAGCATGAAGTTCTGACACTCTCCTGGCCGAGGTAATAGCGACAAGGAAGAGTGTCTTCCATGAAAGAAACTTCAGTGAACATGAAACAGCTGGCTCGAAGGGAGGAAGAATTAAGGATGTCAGCACTAGATTCAGGTCCCATTGAGGAGGAGGACTCCTGACAGGAGGTTTAAGGAGAAAAACTCCTCTTAGAAAAGCTCTACAAAGCCTGTGGGACATAATGTTGTGATCTGCAAACCCGACATGAAAGTTCGAGATAGCAGCCAACTGAACTTTGACCATGGAAGATGAAGAACCCGAGTGAAAGATTTCCACTAAAAAATCCAAAACAGCATGAACAGGGGCAGTAAAGGGATCTATATTCTTTGATTTTGCCCAAAAGGAGAAGCGTTTCCACTTGCTAGTATAAATCCTTCTAGTAGAGGATTTAAGGGAAGCCACTATGATATCCCTAACAGGGTTAGAGACCATAGGAAGCCTGGCTAAGGAAGGAAGTGGAGCAACCAAGCTGTGAGGTTGAGAGAAGGAATGGACCGATGCAGCTGACCCGATTGGTGGATCAGAAGGTCTGGCACTGGGTCCAGATGCCACGGCTGCACCAAGAGGTGACGATGGAGGAATGGAAACCAAATTTGTCGAGGCCAATAGGGGGCAATGAGAATCATTTTGGCTCTCAAAACAGTGGCTTTCTGGAGTGCTTGTGGAATCAATGGAAAGGGAGGAAAGGCATAAAGAAGTCCCTGGGGCCAATCTTGGGTAAGAGCGTCTCTGGGGGGATGGCCTGGAAGTGGGAAGAGAGAGAAGAAGTCTGGGCATTTGCTGTTTTGGGGAGTAGCAAAAAGATCGCAACATGGGCGGCCCCATTCTAGAAAAATCTCCTCCACTATAGATTGTTTGAGAGACCACTCGTGAGGCATGAGAATAGCTCTGCTCAATCTGTCCGCTAAAATGTTGGTTTTCCCAGGGATATGCGTTGCTACCAGAAATCGATGAGAGGAGATCGCCCATTGCCAAAGTCTGAGAGCTTCTCGACACAAGGGGCAGGACTTGGTTCCGCCCTGCTTGTTGATATACCATACTACAGACATGTTGTCTGTGTGAACTGCAATTGTTCCCAAGGGAAGAAAGTCATTGAGGGCTTGCAACGTTAAAAGCACTGCTCTCATCTCTAGGACATTTATGTGCAGGTGGTATTCGAACGGTTGCCACGTCCCATGAACCATCCTGCCCTGATAATGTCCCCCCCACCCGATTAGGGAGGCGTCCGTAGTGACTGTGGCTACCGGGGCCGGGGATACAAAGGGTCTGCCCTGATGAACCTGGGGAGAAGAAATCCACCAGGATAGGTGGTTTTTGCAAGTTTGTGTCACCAAGATTTGGTGACGCATGGGAAGTTGTTGGCAAGACCACTGGGTGAACAACATCCATTGAAGGAGACGCATGTAAAAGCGGGCCAAGGGAAGAAGAGTAATGGCCGCTGCCATGAGGCCCAACACTTTCAGGACCAGTCTGGCTTGCACCTTTTTGCTGGCAAGGATGATCCGCACCTGACTTTGGATATCTGAGATTCTTTGGTCTGTGAGGGTTGCTGACATCCAAACAGTGTCTAAATTTGCGCCTATGAAAGTAATAGACTGGCAGGGCAACAAGGAGGATTTTTCGTAGTTGATCGAAATTCCTAACTGAGTGCAGAGATTTAGGGTGTAATCCCTGGCTTGGAGAAGCTGATGCATGGTGGTGGCTGAAAGGAGCCAGTCGTCGAGATACGGAAACACCTGGAATCCTTGACGTCTCAGGTGAGCCGTGACCACTGCCATACATTTGTTGAACACTCTGGGGGCTGTAGTGAGACCAAAGGGCAGGGCTCTGAATTGAAAATGACTGGACCCCAGCCGAAAGCGGAGAAACCTTCTGGAGCGTCTGTGAATTTTTATGTGATAGTACGCATCCTGAAGGTCTATTGAGCACATCCAGTTGTCTTTGCCCAGGAAGGGCAAAATTGATTGAAGTGTGACCATTCGAAATCTTGTCTTTTTTACAGACTTGTTGAGTCTGCTGAGGTCCAATATTGGTCTCCAATCTCCCGTCTTTTTGGGGACCAAAAAGAACCTTGAGTAGATTCCGGGCTCTGAATGGTCTGTTGTAACTGGCTGAATGGCCCTTTTGTGTAGAAGCTTTGATACTTCTAATTTTGCGATTTCCCTTAGACCGGGTGGCACATCTGGAAGGGAATTTTTGTGAGTGAAGGGACTTTCCTCGAAAGGAATTTTGTAACCCTCTGATATGATCGACTGTACCCATCTGTCTTGTGAGAGGGAACGCCAGGCTTGTGGGTACAGCGATAATCCTCCCCCGACTGCCTCCACGGATGGACAGTCGGGCAACACCTCAGGGATGCTGGAAGGGCTTGTCAGAGAGACTCTCTGCTTCCCTGGTTTTGTGGACCCCCTCTGCCTCTAGGGCGGCGTCTGTTATTATTTACTCCTCTGCCTCTAGGGGTAAACTGACCACGTGTGTCCGGCGTGACTCCTTGGGATTTGCGGAACCACATCTTTCCACCCTTCTGTCCTTTGGGGTAAGGTCTAGAAGGGGTGGAAAAACGGACCCCTACGGCAGAAAGAGTCTTGCCATCTTGCTCACACCTGGTCAATGTATCCTTCACTTGAGGACCAAACAAAGTTGACCCATCAAAGGGAGAGTTTGTGAAGGACGCCTTGAAGGGATCTGCAAAATTACAGAGCCGCATCCAGGATTGACGTCTCAGAGCCAATCCTGTACCTGTGGCTCTACTCGCTCCATCTGCTGCATACGAAATCAGCCGCATGGAGGAGTTGGTTATGGAGTTAAGGATTCCTAGCTGAGAAGCAATCTTGTCTTGAGCCCCCAGAGCTGCAGGATCCTGTACTGCTTCACCTAGTTCTTTAAGGATGTCCCTTTGGAGTCTGGTGAAGTGACACAAATAATTCAGCGAACGCATGGCAAAGGTCGCTGAGGAGAACATCCGCTTACCATACCTGTCCATGGTCCTGGAATCCTTGTTAGGAGGATGGACTGGTACGGAAGGATCTGCAAGTTCCTTTTTAGTGGCGGCCGCCACCACCATGGCATCAACAGGGACACCTTTTGTAAGGAATTGCTGTTCGGAAGGGGCTGTAATAAATTTAGAAGGCCTCCTGGGAACTGGCTCTACGGAATCAGGAGAAGCCCAAGCCTTTCGAGCGATTACCTGCATGAGGGGGTCAAAAGGCAGAGACACCCAGGAGGTGGAAGGTCGAGGACCAAACGCCTCTAGGTATACCGACTCATCATCGGAGGGATTTATGGAGGGCCAGTTTCCCCTCTGTTTCAGGAGTTCTAGGATGCCTGAAAAGGAGGCATCCTCAGAGGGGGGATCTTGGGGACCCCTCCGACTCATCTAAGTCGGTATCCGAAGTAGTAGACTCAGGGGAGTCCAGGTGCTTCCTCTTACAAGTCCTCTTGCGCGGAGGATCTCCTGACGGATCAGGAGAATCCTCGGAAGAGGGGGTTCCTCCCAGTGGGGAAACCTGAGGCGGTGGATCTCTCTGTCTGGGAGCAAGAGAGTGGGAAGAGATATCAACAGGCACCGTAGAGGGAGGAGCTAAAGGAATAGACTGCTGACTGAGCCCAGGGGCCAGCACACTCCTCATCACCTCGAAGGCTCCCCTCCCAGGGAGATCAGAGAGAACCCGTTCCGAAGAAACTGGGACTCCCGGGCCCACTGAAAGGGAAGGCTCCGAGGCAGATGTCGGAGCCGAGCTCACCAAGGCCGAAGCTCCAAGGGGAAGAGCGGGGTCGGACAAGGGTCCGATGCCACTCACCCCCTCGGAGCAGACCAGGGAAGCCCGGCCACCGAATCCCTCCAAGGAAGGTCTCGAGGAGGAGATGAGTAGATGCTGAAGGCACAGAAGGGGGGGGGTATCTGCCCCTCAGCCAAAGCAGTAACTATTCCCGTAGACTCCAGCTCCAAACTCTGGGGTAGAGTCGAAGGAGGAACATGAAGAGGGTGTGGACTAATAGTTGTCTGTTGAGACGGACTATGAAGCATTTGGGCTAGTGCCTGTGATTTTAACAATCTGCTTACCACCCTCTCTAAATCATGGTCTGACAACCTGGAAGACCTAGATGATCGGCTCCGATGGCTCCGCTCCGAAAGAAGAGGTGAGGCCGGAGCCGACAGTATCGGTTCCAAAGAGGGAGACCTGGACCTCTTCCTCGAAGGAACCATCGGAGCCGAAGAAACCACGGATCCAGACGGAGCAGATAATTTGTCAGCTCCGAGTGTAGGTATAGATGTATCGGCTCCAGCCGGAGCCGATACAGGCAAGGAAATTATGGTGTCGGAGCCGGTCGGCGCCGACACCGAAGCCCGAGCCACATGGATGTCGGAGCCAGTCGGAGCCGACACCAAAGTGACCTTCAAAGTATCGGCACCGAAGATTTTTCCAAGCTAAGATCGGTCCAGCCGGAGCCGATCTCGACTCCAAAGGAGTCGGAGCCAAGGCCAAAGGCTTAGGGACAGAAACCTGGGCCTTGGTAGTCTTAGAGGGCTTACCCGGAGCCGATTTTGCCGGGGAGCCCTCCGGTTTAAGAAGTCCTCTTAATATAAGTTTATTTCTCCTTTCCTGCAGGACTCTCTGGCTAAAAGAGTGACAAATTGCACAGGAGTCCTGCAGGTGGAGAGGTCCCAGGCAGTATATACAAGAAGTGTCACCGTCTGTCAGAGACATCTTCTGACAGCACGAGTCACACTTCTTGAAGCATGAGACCCTCTGTTCTTTGGACATAGTGCTATCCCAAACACAAAAACACACACACAGTCCCGAATCAGAACAATTAAAGTTAAGGTATAACTAAAAACACACACACACACCCAAACAGTAGGGGGGGGATGGGAGGGAATAAAGGCCTGACTAAAAAAATAAACTAGGGAAAAGTAAACTTAGTCAGAAAAACCCTTACAAGTATCTTAACAATAATAGAAAACTATTGAAAGAAAGAAATTTTTGGAATGGGGTGACTAAATGTATAATAATAAACACTTACCAGGAGCTGGTAAAAGGATTACCTCATCAGCAAAGCGGCAAACAAGATCTGGGTACTTACCGCCATGCATCATGGGATATGGGGCTGCCTCGAGCTGGTAAAAGTGACTCTCGAGCTTAGCAAGTGCCGAGTCAGAGCCGAAGATCGGCTCCGTACCCATCAAGCAAGAATGAAGGAGAGACTGACAACTTAACATCTGAAAGACATGCTCAGGTGGTATGCCACTGCATTCTGATCCAAGTGTACATAGAGGGCTGTTTCCAGGCCAGCTTACATGCTTATCTTGGTTCAGCTGCACAGTCAAGATAAGAATGCATGCCTTCTTGCAAGCTGGCATACTGCATTATTGTGGTACTGTGTGACTATCTGCAGGATACATGGATGAAGCACTGAATTTAAAACCAATAGTGCATAAATTAACACCATTCTGTACTTCACATTTTTAGGTCTGTCTTTGTGATTGCTGAGTCACCCACTGTACATTTGGGTCCCAATGTCTCCTTCACACAATCTGAGGTACTGCAGTAAGAGACAAGGTGAGCATCACATCCAAAAACTACTATGGATTCGCTTTGACTTGTTATACCCACCAAAGAAATTTACACCTGAACAATTGGATAAGGAACATTTGCTGCTCCAAAAGCTGGAAACATTGTTCCCATATATACGGGGTACAACTGGACTTTACTCAAGTGAAGCCTTGGAAGGATGGAATATTAAAAGTTGGGATGACGTGTAACCCAGAGCAGTCAAAAAATAAAGAAGCCATCAAGTATCCTTTCTTAGCAAGATAAATGAAAAACAGATACAGGACAGGGAGTTTATTAAGAAGCAGGGACACTCAGCCTGCTGTGGTGTTTAACACTGCACATCAGTGAAAAATTTAGTAGAAACTAGGTGCAAACAATTTCTGCACCAAAGTTGGTGTGTGTGTGTTCCAGGGACCCTTTCAGCTTCACCCTAAAGGAGGACTACATTTGGCAGTTTTTTTTTTTTTTTTTAAATCGTGGATATACTTTGTTCTGCGATTGTTAACCAATAGTGAAGCTCATGCTTGCAATGGAGGTAAAAAGTAAAGTAATACTCATGGTGACTGCTCCTCTACACAAATTAAGGAACTACTTGTGGATGGGTATATGCAGCTAACTTCAACCTAGTTTTACCAAGAAAGCATCCAAAAGGTAGCATGTGGAGCAAGGCCTGAAGTTTAACCATTCTGAACATCTCAACCTAAAGGAATGGGTTTAGTCTGGACAGGTCAAGGAAGGTTCTCCAGTGACCTTTTCTTGTTGCTATTGAAAATAATCTGATGTGGAAAACCCTTGCAATGCTCCTGTTTGGCAGCTCTCTTTAATATGGGAAGTTGTAAAATGAGCTGGGTGTGAAGAAAAGCTTTACTAGAAAAAGAAGAAACTCCCTTAAATGTCTACTTTGTAAGCTGTAGATATAAATTCCCTTAAACATCTGCTTGAAGAAAGTCTCTGTGTGTGTTTTGGGGGGGGGGTCTCACTGGTAGTCAGCTCTGTCCAATGTGTTCATGTTGGGGGTAGCTCTACTTCTCTCAGCTCTGCCTTGCTGTCTGCCATGATAACTTTTGTTCCACCCCTACTGTTGCTTCTTTTGGATGTTCACTTTTCTTTACACCATCCATCCTGAAATGTTTAACAGAAGGGCTGTTGCTTAGTGGGATTATGTTGAGTGTACCTCAAAATGGGAGATAAAAAAGGCAGTTTCACTGAAAGCACTGGATTGGCCTCTTCTTCCAGCTTTTTTAAAATACTCCTTGAAAGAAAAGTAAAAAAGCAGGTCTTTGTTTAGGGATGCAAGTCATCCTTCACACCCACAGGGAGGAGCAGAGTTCCAAGCAAGGCATGCCTTATAACAATGGTGACAGCAGATGCTCCCAGCATAAGTACCTATGTCATCATATCCACTTTTAAATGTATGGCTCGTTTTTAAAACAGTGTAGGACAGTTTTTAAGGTCTCTTTCTTAAGGTTTCATCCTAAATTTCCTTACTTGCTGTCCTCTACTGATTTAAGGACATCTCCTTGCTACTGAATCATACTGGTCGGGCAGCTGATGGTTTTTGATACAAAGATAGAAGTATGACTCTCTTTTTACTAGAACAGTTGAGTACTTTGCTTGCTGTAGTACTGGGGAAGGTGCTGAGCACAACAGTAAATAAATATGTAAATTTTATATATATATATATATATATATATATATATACACACACACACACACACACACACACACACACACACACACACACACACACACACACGTGCCTTGGCCACTTCCAATGAAATCAGTGGGATTCACTAGAGCAGTTTTGTAAATTCATTTACTTGTCCAAGACTCTGGAGAAAGAGTCTAGCTTCTTAGAGGTGGATAGCTGACAGCCACAGTCTAGTGAGGCATTTTCAAAACAATCCTCAAAGGCATGAATAACTGGCAGAATGACAATGAGCTTTTCGACTACTGTTTGTGCCTATATTACTGTTTTATTACCTTATTTTCCTGTTTTTGTGAGCTTATATTGTTGATTGCACGTGTGGGCTAAAGTATTGCTTAAAAGTAACAAACAGGCTAATACACTCAAGTGTACCAGCCTTTGATAGCAATTTAGTCGAAAACAAAGCATTTACTGCATTTTTTTCTGTCTGTTTGCAAAAAAAAAAACAAAAAATATTTCTCCTTTCCTAAACTTTCCTAGCTAGTTGTTCCAGTGATCAGATTTTGCTGATCCCTGGGCTTTGTATTTGGTTTCTGTGTTCCTCCATTTTCTTGTGTGGCCAGAGGTAGTTTCTTTACTCACCAGTGGGAGTGGGGAGTACTGAGCTGCTTGTTTGTCCTCAGAGGAGTGGTTAGAAGCAGCAACTAGTAATTTGTCGGCCATTCTGGGTCATTTCCTGTTTTTTCCAGCCCCCTGCTATAAAGCACGCTTTGGCAGGCTTTTCTGGCATTAGAGAACTAGGCATAGCTCCTCGTGGTCCCCTGCAGAGTTCCTAAGCCAGCAGAGAGCAGAAAAAGCAACTTTCTTGATCATAAGTATTTTTAAACTTTTTAGTTTGCATTTTTCGATCTTTTGAGCTTTTCGACTACTGTTTGTGCCTATATTACTGTTTTATTACCTTATTTTCCTGTTTTTGTGAGCTTATATTGTTGATTGCACTTGTGGGCTAAAGTATTGCTTGTGTAACAAACAGGCTAATACACTCAAGTGTACCAGCCTTTGATAGCAATTTAGTCGAAAACAAAGCATTTACTGCATTTTTTCTGTCTGTTTGCAAAAAAAACAAAAAACAAAAAATATTTCTCCTTTCCTAAACTTTCCTAGTTAGTTGTTCCAGTGATCAGATTTTGCTGATCCCTGGGCTTTGTATTTGGTTTCTGTGTTCCTCCATTTTCTTGTGTGGCCAGAGGTAGTTTCTTTACTCACCAGTGGGAGTGGGGAGTACTGAGCTGCTTGTTTGTCCTCAGAGGAGTGGTTAGAAGCAGCAACTAGTAATTTGTTGGCCATTTTGGGTCATTTCCTGTTTTTCCCAGCCCCCTGCTATAAAGCACGCCAAGTTAGCTTTTAGCTGAGCTGCTACCGTTACACACTAGGGCAGCGCCGGTTAATCAGATTTAAACTATTAGGGCTACCTAAAGTCCACTCTTCAAATTTTCCCTTAAAACTACCTTCCTCAAAGTATACTACTGTTCGTTTTAGTGTATCCTACAACTATAAATTATCTCTACTTGACTCCCAAGTAGACTATTCTCTATCTGTATAGCAAAGCACTTGCTCCTACAGTACTTATCACCTCGATACAGCACTCTTGTTATAGAAAGTACCCCAAAAAAGCAAACCCCATTTCTCGGTCACCCACATCCCCCAGAACCTTTTCTTAAGTTTTTCTGTCTATTCCTTCTAGCATGTCGAGGGATCAGTTGCTAATGTCCTCTCCTGCTCAGCTGGTGAACCTGGGAATATTGAGGCAATGTTACAATTGCCTCATGTACACAGACAACCCTCTCCTCCTCCCACAAAACACAAATACATGCGAGAGATGCAACTATACGGCCAAACTGGAGGCTGAGCTCTCTCAACATAGGACTGGCATGACCGGACAGGAGGAGAAGGTAACCACACACACTACAGACCCAGTTTCACATAATACCATCACAACCTCAAATCATACACATACACACACAAAGACATACTCGGAGGCTCTGATCAAAAATCTACCAAAACAGCAGAGGCCACCAAAGCAGACACCCAAACAACTACCACCTCAGAACACAACACCTGCAACACATAGACCACACAGTCAGAGTGTCAAGCAGTCACAGCCCTTAAGGCCAAACACAATGCCAGACACACTAGTCATTGGTGACTCCATAGTCAGACACACTGACGTCCCACTCACCAGACTGAGTAAGGAGAAGGTCACAGTAAGCTGCCTGTCGGGTGCTAGAATCCGCCACATAACGCATGCACTCAGGTCTCTCAACAGCAGGTACAAGTACGACTCAATCATTGTCCACGCTGGTGTTAACGACCTGAGATGTACCTCCTTGGACTACATGAAAAGAGACATAGAGGAGCTCTCTGATTATGTAGCCCAAGCAGGTATGACCCTGAACTTGAGCAGTATCCTACCTTCATCAAGAATGATGCCACAATACAGAGATAAGATGATCAGCTTTAACAATTGGCTTAAACTCTGGTGTCATTCAAAGGGGATCCAATGTCTGTCTTCCTGGGATGACATGGACAAGCCACGCTGCTTCACAAGGGACGGCTTGCACTTGTCACCCCTGGGATTCCGGATTTTGGCAAAGGCTCTTGCCACCCCCATAGTGCCTTTTTAGGCAAGGCTCAAATTCTAAACCTACCACCCTAGAACAAAACAAAGAAAAAAAACTAAGGGTAATGCTGCTCAATGCCAGAAGTCTCAACCTCAAGATGCACGCACTCGAGGCCCTTCTCAGTATGGTGAACATCGATGTCTGTGCTGTGACAGAAACCTGGTTCAAGGCTCCTGAGAGCACCCCAGCACTATCAGGTTTTACCTCATATCATGCGTTCCGGCCCCAAAACCCGGACAATACCAAGAAAGGAGGAGGGTATCCATATTCATCAAGGACACCCACACCTCAAGATTGGTGGCATCGCACGATGCATCGGAAACCATCCAGGTGCAATTAACCATAGGCAAGATTGCTCTGCAATTTGTAGCATGTTACAGGCCACCCTCGCAAACTCAGGAACCTCATATGGCCTTCCTGAAAACACTGGAGGGGATAAATGTATCTCCGAACACCATCATACTAGGTGACTTCAACTACCCTAATTATAGACTGGGAACACTACTCAAGCCCAAACACTCTAGCCCAAAAGTTCCTGGAATTCATAAACTCAAATGCCATGGAACAACTAGTCACCATCCCCACAAGAGGAGAAAACATACTTGATCTCATCATCACGAACATGGGAGCACAATGTTCAACGCCGGAAGTATACCCCTCACTGGTGAGATCTGATCACAAACTAATCACGCTGGAGGTCCTCATCCCGCCCCCACCCAAAATGAAAAAGACCACAGTAAAGAACTTCTCGAAAGCCGACTTCACACTTCTAAAGACTAGTGTGGTCTCCTTTAAGGCCCCTGAGCCGGCGGTTAACATTACTCAAACCGCTGAATCACTTACAAATGCCTTCTACCAGCACCTGCAGGGCTGCATGGATCAGGCAATCCCAAGCAAAACAAAGACTCTTTGTACCAAAGGCAAGCGTCCAGTCTGGTGGACCCCAGCCATAAACAAATTCTACAACAAAAGGAGAAAGCTACTACAAGATAGAGCAAAATCCTTAAAAGGTAAGACACCGCTGATCACTATAAGTAAAAAGCTAAGAGCTCTCATAAAATCATCCAAAGCTAATTTTGAGAAAAAATAGCTAAGGACTCTAAAGACAACCATAAGGCATTCTTTAGCTATGTCAGAAACCTAGGATGAAACTCCCAGATATGCTCAGAATTAGTTCAAAATGATGTGAAGATTACTGATCCTACAGACATTGCCAACATACTGGCTGACAGGTTCAGTGCAAACTTCTCCCTAAAGGAGAGATATCTATACCAAATGATTGGAGCCCCCCCAAACATCTCTAACGCCCAGGTGAGAACTGCTCTCTCCAAGGCAAAGAACACAGCATCCATGGGACCTGATGGTGTCCCCGGCTGTGTGCTCCATGAACTCAACGAGGAATTAAACCCACAGTTAGGACAGCTGTTTAATCTTAGTCTCACCTCCGGATACGCACTCCAGGGAGTGGCGCACAGCGACTGTGGTCCCACTCCACAAAGGCGGTGCCTCCACCGACCCTGGAAATTACCGTCCCATTAGCTTGAGAAGCCTTATCCGCAAAGCCATGGAGAGGATCATAATGGATCTCATAAATAAAGACATAGGGAACTTGCAGACTTTGGATCCAACCCAGTTTGGCTTTGTCAAAGGCAGATCATGCCTTTTAAACTTGGTTGACTTTTTCGAAACAGTCACCAAGGCCATTGACGAGGGAAAGGCAGTCCATACAGCCTACCTAGACCTGGCAAAGGCTTTTGATACAATACCTCACTCGGGTATCATTGAAAAACTCATCAACTTAAATGTAAACCCATACATTACAAGATGGGTTGCAAACTGGCTGAGTGACAGAACCCACAGGGTCAGAGTTGCTGGCGCCATGTCAGATTCAAAGCCTGTCACAAGTGGTGTACCACAGGGCTCAGTCCTGGGCCCACTCTTGTTTGGCATCTACTTTTCTGAAGTACAAGCAAACACAGGAGGGTTATGGCTGACAAAGTTTGCAGATGACTGCAAACTGGGCGCCGTAGTTGAAAACACATCCGACACAGATATCCTTCAGAAGGGTCTCACAGAAACGGATAACTGGTGCCAGATGCCATGGCCTAAAGTTAAATGCCAAGAAATGCATAGTCATACGCTTCGGGAAAAATAAGGTTACCCCTAGCTACCATATAGGTGGCAATCCCCTGAACACAGAAGAAGTTATTAGGGACCTGGGAACCCAGGTTGACAGTAGCCTTTCATTCGACACTCATATTGCTAAAGTAGTTAGGAAGACCTTCTACATTGCCCACCTTATCATGAAGGGATTCACATCTAGATCAAGGGAAGTCATAGTCTCCCTATACTCATCACTCATCAGACCAATGATCGAGTACAATGCCCCATTCGGAATGTATCTGACCAGACACTTGCAGCAGCTGGAGAGGCCACAAAAGTTCCTCACCAAAAGGATAAAGGGTCTCAAAATCTGTCTTATGCTGCCCGACTGAAAGAACTCCAGTTATATTCAGTTGCTTACCGCTTGCTCAGAGGTGACCTATGCCTGACATACAAGGCCATGTCTAACCCAGATTTGATGAACATGCATCATCTCAAAAAATCTAGATCCCTCAGAGCCACAAGGGCGGGAGACTTAAACCTCGACACGGTTATTAATAGGACGTGCTGGAGGGATAGATTCATCACCCAAAGACTCCCTATGCTGTGGAACAAAATCCCGGTTTATGTGAGGCAGAGCACCTCGCTGGCCTTGTTCAAGAGGAATCTTGACCAATGGATGGGAGATCGCAGATACACCCCAGGGGTTATCTCAGTGTCACTGCTCGACAGAGGCACAGCAAAATAATGGTCATAGTTTCTCTAAACTAAAGAGGTGGCGTAAGCCACAAAACTATGGGCTAGGCTTATAAATGCCCTCGGGCAGATAGCCTAGTATGAACCTATGAACCTATGAACCTGAACTTCTCCATTTCCAAAAGTCTCTAGACTTACGGGAATCTGGCATTCTCTGATCCTCAACATCAAGTGCGCCCACTTGAGGTTCACAGTCTCACCACAGCAGACATCTGCCTATGGAGGTTCTGGGGCAATACTATCTTCTCGGTACTGGAACCCAGCAGAATGTGTAACTGGCCGCCATCCTCTACCCTCTACTTCAGACATCACACTTAAGGGGACTGATCGACTTTTCACTAGAGGGACCACAACTGAGACACAGAAGACTTATAAGAAGGTAGTCTGTAGCCAGGCTGCCACTCTCCACTGATATTTTGCAGTAAAAAATAATGAGATTAGGGCAGGTGCCTAAGCAGTAGATATCTAAAGATTAAATGTCAGTACATGTCAAAGGGCTGCAGGGATAGCTGAAATAGTAAAAAGCAGCTCTTGCTTCCCTGAAACGTTTGACCAAAATGGACAGAACTTCCTGCGAGGTGGATGGCTACACAATTTCCTGCGAAGAAATACAATACTGGCACCACTATGGACACAGCCAGTGACTGGGCTAGGGGTGGACAAGACTGGCACTGACTCCCTTAGAACTGATAGGGCCTCAAGGCCACAACTCCTGCCTAGAGTATCTGTCAAGTAAGAGTATACTAGGCTTGTCAATTTTATGATGAATGCACTTCTCTCTGGAGGATTTCTTTTGTTTCCTGCAAGCATGTTTATTTGCATCATGGGGATATCAAGACCCACTGAATATTAAAACTAAAAAAAAAATGCAATAACTTTAGCAGCTACTAGCAAAAGGAAAAACAAAAAACAACTGGGGTACTTAATGCTCTCTGAAGGAGGCTGGAAGGAACTAATATGACTCATAGGAATCAAGCAACCACACCCTGTGAAACAAAAAAGGAATGAAGGTTGATTTACACTTCATGGAGAGCACCATGGTAATTTACTCAGAATGAGGAGGAAGAAACCAGTTCCACTGTTAGGCTGGATATCTGCCACCAACTAAATCCCATGTATAAAGGGATTATATTGCAGCACTGATCCTTACTGTGAACATCACGAAGATCCATTATAGTAACAACTGCCATACTTCACAAACCTTACAGTGTGATTACCTACATACCCTTTTTCTGTACTGGCTCCAAAGCTGTAAAATTCTTTTTGTGATAATCAGAACTACCTACTTCAAGTCTCACTGGCAAACTCAGGCAATTTTAGCAGAAGCCTCCTATAAATGTTTAAAATTCATCTGTTTGATTCAGATGTCAAGAAGATATTGCTAAAGAAGGTGACTTATTCGACACACAACACTAAAGTGCTATTAGATGTAAATGTATGCTTGTTTTATGGATTGAATACTGTTCTCTAACTTTTCAAATAATGTTTTATTATTATTTTGCTGGCATTCCACCCAACTCTCTTTTTCACCAGACGGACTGAAAAAGGGGCCTAATGGTCAAGTTCACCCACCTACTAAATCAAAACAAACAGAACAGGAAGACTGCCAGGAAGTCCTGCTTAAAAGCAAGTAAACTCTGTCTTTGAAAGGCAGTTCTGCAAAAGACCCCCTTACTCTGCCAGCTGCATCTTATCAAAGGATTAACAGGACCAATGTTTTTCCTCTTTTTCAGTGTCCTCAATTGTCCCTAAAAGCCTTGCGTCAAGGAGCTGGAATAAAAGATGTTATCAATGAAGTACATGTATAACTGATAGGACCTTCAGTCATGAACTTTCACATAGAAAATGCACAATCTGTTAAGAAGATATTTAAGCTACATTTACACAGCATAAGGGAAATTCCAAAGTCTTGTACATGGCATGGCATTAGCACTAAGGAAATGACAGAGAAATGAACAGCGCAATTACAAAACTGGCAAACTACCTCTAACTTTGTTTTCACTTAAGAAAAAAAACCAGAGAAGAAAATATCACTCAGCTCTTCTGTAAGAGAACAGCAGCTGTAATGAAAAACCCTTTAAGGGGAGGGTTGGAGATGTAAAAGCTCTGAAGTCTTTATGGGAAGAGCACCATACATGGTGGCAAAGTATT
This sequence comes from Protopterus annectens, assembly GCF_019279795.1. Lineage (NCBI taxonomy): Eukaryota > Metazoa > Chordata > Ceratodontiformes > Protopteridae > Protopterus > Protopterus annectens. The sequence continues at coordinate 1,003,909,558 of NC_056743.1, read as the reverse complement.
CTAAAAACATAAGGACCACTTAGCTTAAACTGCATTGAAGATTTTTTTCCCTCTCCCCTCAGTTGACCATCAGCTATTATCAGGTCCTCTGCTTGACCAAGAGGTCGAGCAGACCTACCTGCCTTTGCACTCTCTTGGCTCAATATGACCCATATCTATAGTCAGTGCTGAGATGGGATGCTGGTGCAATGTCACACAACTGTGAGGCCGTGTGCCCTAAATCCCCTTTCACCCTGCAGCAGCCTTGATACCATCACAACTTCTGCCTACAGGAAGTGCATGTTCAGTTCCCGGCACAAGCAACCTCCCAACTAACCGGTATATGCTTGCACTACAGAGCTCACCTGGCTCTCAGTACTGCTACTGTAGTCAGCCTAGGTAGCCACACCTCTCTCTCATTTGGGCTTGCTGATGTTGGCTGCTCACACCCATCCTCCCCCAGTGCTGATGCTGCTAGCCAAACATGGGTTGTCCGAAGCTCAGTAAGACTGCCCCAAAGATTTTAAGAACACAGGGCCTTGTCATCACCTAGACAATTCTCCAGTCAAGATCAGTGAAGCTGCAAGAAACCAGAAGGTCTAGTCAGGAATGATCAGGTAAGCCTTAACTAAAGATTGTCTGATGTGCTTTCATGATGTTTAGACAATACTTAACAGCTGGGATAGAATATCCTGAATAGTCAGACCTAGCAAACCTTCAGTTCATTTTGCCATTAAGATGCTCACAGTTAAAACCCTGTTGGGGAAGTGAGTAGGAGGTGGACAGTCAAACGGTCAGCTCAGACAAGAACTGCAGTCTGACATGAAAGAAAACAGTTACTAATGGAGTTTGCAAAGGACCTCTTCATCAGAAAGAGCCCGACTCTGAGACTTTCATGGCACAGGCTACCACGAGTGCAAATAATGTCTTCCAGGAACGAAAAATCCACAGGAAAGTGTGTGTATGTTTAAAGTGAGAAAGTGTTAGCATCACAAGGACAAAAATCAATCTCCATGAAAAGAGAGGTGCCCTGAAGACGGAATGAATGAAAAGAAGTCTCCATCCCATAAATTTATGCGCACTGGGTCAAAATCAGTTGTATAACCTTTCTCACAGACTGTGAAAGACTGCAACTATGGCATGCACCAAGATTGGGGTACATTTTGATCAGAAGACCACAACCAATGTAACCTTACAGGACCACCATAGAAAAAAAATTAAACACTTTTTTTTTAAATCTTTTCTTGAATTTCTGTACATTGCTAATCTGTATTTATCACAAAGTAGTAGTCAATACTAATTTTCTTGTGTTTGTCACCCTCAGTGTCCTTCTAGGGCAAACATCCTGATCAGAGCTTGCTTTCTTACATAGCTAAATCTTCCTCATGGTGTACTATGACGACACAGTTGCTGAGATTATAACATCCTTGGCTGGACTGTCGCATCTCAGTTCCATTCACTTAGAATGGAAGAACACAGAAGCCGTGCTAACTTTGAGAGGCCTCTGTACTAGTATCACTTACTGTTATGCAGTGCCTCTTACAAATGTTTTTTTCCTACTGACATCTTACACATTCTATGAAAAAAAACATCCAAAAATATCAGCTCATAGTTCTCAAACTTCCATCTGTAACATATGGAATGCTATCCCCTCAATGTGGAACAAAAGGACAAAATGTGGAACACTTGCTAACAACTTATGAACAACTTCAACTAGGAAGCTCACAGGATGGTTAAAATGTGATGCTTTTAATTACAGAATAGTTAGCTTAATGAAATACAATTCAGTTCTAATTACCATTGATAACAGTGCACTACAGAGAACATGTAGCTTTAGAAGAAAGCAAGCTCTCATCAGGATGTCTGCCCCCAGGACACAAGGGTTACAACCACAAAAAAAGTAGTAGACACTACTACTTTCTGATGAATACAGGTTAGCAATGTGCAGAAATTCAAGCAAAGATAAAGTCCCCCCCCCTCGCAGTGATCCTTTAAAGGAAAATTCCAAAACCCCAGATTTTTCTAATAAAACAAAACCTTGTCACTTCAGTATGCAGTCCTTGCACTGAATATTCTGGCTTGCCTACCGAAATAAATCTGATGACATTAGGGAGGGCAGGCATGCAGTTCTGCCATTGACACTAAGATGGAGATTTGTTACTTGATCTTTAAAAGTTTCAAAGAGAAAGAAAACGTCAAGCTAAGATGGACACTAGGTTCTGTAGAAGGAAGAGAAATCAAATTTGGAAGGGTCTAAATGGGCTATTAGATGAGCAATATACCCCTCCTCTTTCACCTTAAGAACATTAAAAATGAGTATAGTGATATGAAGTGTGTAAATTTAATGACTATGAAATTAAGTAACCCAAGTAGTGTTCAAAGACAATGTTTGAAGAGCTTGCAAGTTCTCCCTCAAGAAAATTTCATGATACACTTCCTGTGTAAATCTAAATGGTTAATGCCCAGATCAGTAAGACTACTACTTGCCTACATGAAAGCATACTATTTGCTGAACAAAGGGACACAAAATGAATGGCTCCACCACCACAGAAGTAGAACAGAAGAACGTATGTGCATCACACGTCTCCAAGAGGTCATGGAAAATACACACTTCTTGAAGGACAGCTTTCATCTTAAAGTCAATGCATCAACACAGGAATGTGGAAAACCAAAGACAAATCAAAGTTTATAAGTGGAAATGGACATATGACCCTATCTAATGGCATCTGATAGCTCTGAATGAAATGGGCTTGGGTCCACAAATGTCACTCTCAGAAACTGTCACACTTCTGCATACCAAAACCATCTACCTAAACCTTTAAAAAAAGAATCCAGACCTGGTCATATAGTCTGTAGTGTTACAGGTTTTGCAGACTTTGAAAAGACCACTACATTACCTTCATGTATATGCAGGATACAGAGACAGCTTGAATAGTTACCAACCAGAGATCCAGAAATGTAAACCCTTCTCCATGGAACATTGCACACCACAGTGATATGAAAGTAGGAGAGAGAAAAAAAACTTCTCAATGGAGAAAGAAAAGTGCATGCGCAGACAAGAATTCCAGGACAAGGTTCAAGGAAATGAATCCTGTCACATACCATGCCCAAAGATTTCTAGTGGTTTACTGAGACCTATAACAGATGGAAGAGTTTCCAAGACTAGTCCTGATGGGACACCAGCATCTGCTCTCACATGGACAGGGCAAGAACGAATTATCTATGAACTAGAAAACATAAACCCCTGACTACTGTAAGGCTTTATCGACTCATCACGGCTCCTCTTTTGGTCAACTTCCAACTGCTACAGATTAAAACATTAAGTATTCTAATGTTTTGAGGCAGGAGGCTAGGGCTTCCTCTATATTTTTTTTGAGGGGGGCAATACTTGCAGACCATATAGCTGGTCATCAGGACTCTGTCCAATTCTTTCTTGGAGGACAAGAGCTGTACAGGGTGCTGCCATCACTGAAGCAACAGGGAATTCTCTTTTGCTTGCTGTAATCTAACGGAGATACTCTACAAAGGAAGGGCGTTAAATGGATGCAGCTTAGGGCTCTTCCTCAACTTCCATGGGTAAAAGCAGACTCTCAGGGAGTCCCGCACTCCAATCACAATCAGACAGGTCCTGTTATGGATTCCAGGTCTTCAGAAGAGATTCATTATTATAAGGCATGCCCAGCTACAAGCCCCTCAACTTCACTCCACAGTGCTGGAAACTTAGGAAGGACAGGCCAGTTACAAGGAGACAGCCACTACCCTGTTTTTTTATTCCTGTGCAGCACCAAATACTCTGCCTTCAAAAGATCCAGATGTGGACTTGTTCAGACCAAAGAATGTTGTCAAGGACCACAGCTTGAAAAACTCTATATTAAGTCTTGAATTTTCCTGAGATGGTATGCACTTCAAGCTGCCATAAATACATGGAACTTCAGAAGAGCTAAATAAGAAAGGAAGTTGCATCCTCTTTATGCCTCTCTCATTCTGTAGTCTTGAACCTTGCTGAATGAATCAATATTTAAGAAACGCTAGTTGTATTCCAAGAATAAAGCTGCTGTTGGCGAAATAAAAGCTGAGGAACAAGTCAGCTAAGAGAACTTAGTGGGGTGTGGGGGATGGCAAGGAAGTCAGAGGGGAGCTTGTATTCACAGGTTCTAGCTAGTGATCTCCACTGGGGAAATACAAAGCATCCCCTCCTGGCTCCTTTTCATACAAACATGAAAATAAGGGACAAGAATGATGGCTATATTTCAGGTTCACTGAACAGTATCTTAAGGGCTTCTTAAAATTAAAGGATAGACTGAAACCTTTGAAAGAACAAGTCCCGATTCAACAGCTTTGGATGTAAACACAACATGGAAGGAACTGTTTATGTGGTTCACTTTTCACATTACAGAAATATTTATTCGAAAGTGGTTTAGACATAGCTAGAATGCTATTGCTCGCACTCTTCCTTGTACACTGCTTCAGATGAACATGTTGACATAAATAAGAAAACATGAAACTCAAGAGGCTTAAAGAAGACTATTTTAGTTGTGAAAAGACCCAATCTGCGCTGTGGGAAAGCAGATGGAAAAAACAGCAGAAGGTATAGTTCACTCCCTCCCTAAACTCCTTTGCTTATAGTGGCAAATGATGAAGGGAAGGTTTGCCTTCAATGAACATAAGAGGAAGAGCTTCTGATGCGCACAGCTAAAAGCAGCCCTGTTTCACCCAACGTTCATTTACTCCACATTTTTGAGCACATACCTGCCAGAGTTTGGATCAGTGGAAGTGGGTGTTGCAGAAGGCAATGGTCGCAAAAGGCAGTCATCTTGATGTACTGTTCCCTGCATCATTACAGGTGTAGGTAACTCCCCACTTCCAGCAGCAGCAGCATTCAACCCTCCAAGGCTGCTTCTTTCCTACATAAAAAAAAAAAATAAACATATCTGTCATAACTTCTACTTTTCCATATCATTTTGATAATTTCTCTTAGTGATAACTAAGTTAGAGCCACCTTAACTAATCTCAAAAAGTTTAAGTTTCTGGCATAGAAATGCGGAGGATGGTAACAGTACTTACCACTTAACACAAAACAAATCTACAGAGGTATATAGATTTGGAAAGTACATGAACCAACTGCACATTTTCTCCACCAGTATCTTTCAAAAGGGGGAAAAACTGAACAGATCTTAAATAAAAGACAAGAAATCCCAATGAACAGTAATTAATATGGAGACTATAAACCAATTAACATGCTAAAAGGAGGAAAGCTAGTTATGTAGACACCAGCTTATATCAAAAAGACAAAGACGAGGAGTAGAAACACTGAAGGGGGAAAAAACAACTTCCAATCTATCAAAAACAAGTCCATCTGTAAATAAAAATGTTTTTGCAGGGGTAAGCCACCTGCTGCTTAAATATATCAAGTGTTGAGATCTCACAACTGAGCAATAAAGGGTAAAATCATCCTCATAAATATCTGCATGCAACTACACATGCAGACACTAATGAAAAAAAAAATGCAAAATCACCCAAAAATTAAACCACAACCTCCCAAACCCCCCCCCCGAAATAAATGAAAATAATATACCAAAGTTAAACTCTGTTCCCCAACAGGAAATTTAAATGATGAGGTGTCTGATCTAAAAACTCAGACTCCTGTTTCATTTGACCAACCTCTAACCTGACCAACTAATGTGGATCAACAGGCACATACCACAGCCGCAGAACCTCTACAAATCAGTCAAATGAGCTTCAACAATGAATTACTTTCATTTTCTAAAGAGTACTTCTTGGCTTCCAATTTTAAAGCAGTATTCATGGGTATGCCTTTTTGGGACAATCATTACAAGAAGGGGGGGGGGTTTATGCCCCTTCCTTTCTATTTTTATTCCAGTCTGCAAAATAAATGGATTAAAGAGAAAAATTAAGGCTGAGACCTAAACAGGTTCACCAGTAAAATGACATCATGGGTAAGCTGGAAGTCAACATGTCTCCTGTGCATTGCTAGATGATCTGGGGTTACAAAATGTGTTTCTGTAAGGGGCCTGTCCTTCAAAAGATGTTTCTTTAGGAGCCTTCCATTAATGAATAAATGCAAATAGCCACCTGCATCACGCTTGAGTGCAAGTACATCCCCTTGCAGTATGTAAGATCAGACCATTCAGGACTGCTACTCAATATTCAGGCTGTAAGGTTTAGTAAATTTAAGAAAGGTGATCACAAAGTCTAAAACAAAACTATCCTGTACAAATTAACTTTTAAAGTAAAAGTCACATCAGCAACAACTCCTTGAAAGACTACAATCTAGCAAGAGTATGAAAGGGCTGGTTAGAAGTCTGCTAACAGTGATATTGCCATTAGATCAAGTCACTATGCTTGCTTCTAGTAAAAACAGCAAGCTACTCTACTGTTAAGAGCTACAAGCTGTCCAGGAAAAGCAATGCTCCATACACCATCCAAGCACAATTTGTTCAGATGGCAGCCTTATGGATTACAAACTAAAAAATAGGCATGCAAAAAGAAAATAAAAAGTGCACATCAGGATCCTATCCATTATCGAAGACATGCACAACTTTTTAAATTGTGCTGGTACAGTTATTGCTGCCACAGAAAACACAACCCTTTCTACTTTCTTCTGCCTAAACTGTTGTGCTAAAAGTTGTTGTACTCTAGAGTGGTTATCAAAATAGATGCGTAACAGCAACCTTTAAACTTGTGTAAATTATTCAAATACCCCTATTCTCCCTTAGCAACCTGCCGTTGATCCTCTTGTGTGAGATTCCTCTTATTCTTTAATACTTTAACCTTTATCAACACCTCTCAAATGTCCAGATATTCACAGAATGACCAGATTTTTGCCTGTCCCTTAAAATCTGTGGCTTTCTGGCAAATCACTGAGGACTGAAGTCACTAAATTAAATACATTTGAGTTGCAGACTTCATATCCTTCAGATAAAACATGCTAACACAAATGCTCTTATTCTATCAACTTTCCAAGTTTATATGAGCAACATTTAAAACTTCTCCCTATTTTTGGGCCTTTGTCCCCACATTTTAGGCTTTGTCCAGATTTCTTGTGCTACGAGTTTGAAAGGTATGCTCAAAATAATTCTTTCTTTCCCACATCTCTCTTTCTCTCATTTCTAGCATGTTCATAAACTCCATTTTATTGCACTCATTAGTTATTCCTTCTGAAGAAAATCTCCATTTTCCCTAATAATATGCACACACACGTGTGTGTGTGTGTGTGTGTGTGTGTGTGTGTGTGTATATATATTTATATATATATATATATATATATATATATATATATATATATATATACACACACATATATATATATATATATATATATATATATATATATATATATATATACATACATACATACATATATGTCTATGTAGCCACTGCTAGAATCACGGAAATGAGAGGATAATAATCACTCTCAACTGAAACCTGATCCCAAGACCTCCAGCATATCATGCTGACATCACTGCTGCTGGACCCAACAAAAGCCTCTGGACAGACAGGTGTTGAATCTTGCCTTAATGGCCTTATCCTTTCGCCTAAGAACGCATCAACATGGCAATTAAAATCAAAATTAACAATTTCCACTACCCATTTTTTAAGTCGAAAGTGACAGCTTTTTTTTTTTAAACACTATTACCCTGCATGTTTAGACTTTATCCTAGTTTTTACTGCTGCATGACATGAAATTGTTACTGGGTGTGTGTCAAAGCTTTCAATTAAATACATACACTTCTGAGATCTGTAATTTCTAAGCCTAGTTACTGCACCTTGGGAGTAATGTAAATTCTGTGAGCTGCTGCTATTGAATTCATCATCTTCCATGCCAAATAATCTCATGTATTACTTTTAGAAACCCACCCTCTTTTTTTTTTCTTTGAGGTCCTCTTAATACACCCTCAACAATGCAAACCAAGTTCTGCTTCCACCCATAAACATTTCATGCCTAAAGCTGATTTCTCCCTAAATTCTCATAAGTGTCATAATAAGAGTTGTATGTAGAATATAAATACATGCCAGCAAAAGCGTACCCTGCCAATAACCCCTCACTACAAAAAATGTACCACTGTCATTTTTCCCATTCATAACTACTAGTGTTCCTCTAACAAACCGTATTACTCCCATTCTCCTTCATCCATGATGTTCTACTGAATGTCCACCATTAAATCCTTTGTCAAATTCACATACTCATTTCAATTCAAATATGTCTTCTACCACAATGGTATATGCACCCTACAATACTTAATATAATTTAAGACACTGTTTTGCTCTAATGTAGCCATTATGACTGGAAGCTATTACTACTGCTTAGCATGCACAACAGGTCTTTAGACTGTTTATTTCCATCTTTTAGCTTATATGCTCATACTTGTTTGGCAGGCTGCTGTCTTACACAGCTGCTTCTTCTCATGTTCATGGGAATATATGCCGCATTTTCCAATACTTTTTGCTTTAATGAAAACACTCAAAAAAAAACTGAACAGATTTTCAGAAACCCCATTCCCATCTAACTTACAAATACACAATCTATGTACATTAACAAAAAATGAAGTTTAGCCCTCCAGATTAAAAAAAAAAAAAAAAAAAAAAAAAACTCTCTTTAAGCTTTGGCTGGTGGCTGTGTTCTCTTCTCCACTAACCTCTACTACTACTCTTCTACATGCTTTGAAGATGGGAGATTAACATCCTCCCTTATACACAGCACCACAGACTGCTACTAGATATCTGCTGTCCTCAAAAATGGGATAATCAGTGTAACTTCCTTGTAGTACTTGGCCTGGAAGGATGTGTTAGAAGTTGCTAAGTATCAAATGCCACTGCAAGGGAATGCATAACCACATCACTGGCTGAAGCTCATTCAGGCCCATTAGACATAATTAGGTTATCTTTGTTTTTCCTTCACATCCTTTTTAAGGGGCAATTTCTACCTAACCCTCTTTATGGAAGGGCTCCTCTTGGTCACCCTTCATAGTAATAGGTCTTCTCCTGAATATATCAAAGACTACTCGAGTACTTATATCACACCTTCCAATTTTCTTCTACATGAACTGTGTTGTGTGGTGGTCTTACTTGTAAAACTATCACCCCCTTTTCCAAA